>NW_027182834.1:655000-750000 GCF_041146395.1 Eulemur rufifrons | reverse complement strand
GGTTAGGGTCAGTGTTAAGATTTAGGGTGAGGGTTAACGGTTAGGGTAAAGGTTAAGCGTTAGGGTTAGGGATTAGTGATTAGGGTTTTTGGTTAGTGTTAGGGTTAGCGGTTAGGAGTTAGTGTTTTATGAAGGGGTATGGTTAGAATTAGGATTGGGGTTAGAGTTAGGGTGAGGTATAGGGGTTAGGTTTAGGGGTTAGTTTTAGGGTAAAAGGATAGGATTAGGGTTACAGGTTGGGCTTAGGTTTAGGGTTAAAGTTTACTGGTAGGGTTAGGGATAGTGTTCAGGGTTAGCTTTAGGGGTTCTGGTTAGGGTTAGGTGTTAGGTTAGTGTCAGGGTTAGGTCCAGTCGTGAGGGTAAGGTTTAGGCTTAGCTTTAAGAGCTAGGGTTAGGTTTAATGGTTAGGATTAGGATTAGGGTTAAGGGTTAGGGTAAGGCTTAGGGGTTAGGGTGAAGGGTTAGGGTCAAGGGTTAGGGTTTTTGTTAGGCAGAGCGTTGGGGTTAGAAGTAAGGTTTACTGTCAGTGTTAGGGTTGTAGGTAGGGTTACGGATAGGGTTAGCGGTTTAGAATTAGGGTTAGGGATTAGGTGTCACAGTGATGACTAGGAGATAGGGTTAGAATTATGGGATGGGGTTGTTCTCAGGAAATGGGTTATGCATTAACGTTAGGATAAGAGGTTAAAGTTAGGCGCACGGTGAGGTTTACGTGTTAAGGGGAGAAATAGGAACAGGGTTGGGTGTTATGTTCAGGGTTAGGGTTATCTGTTAAAGGTATTGTTTATGCTTAGAGCACGGGCCCTGTCTGCAGTAGGCGGGCGGGGGGAGTTTAGGGGGCTGGGATTGTACCCGGGAACTCACTCTATCATACTCTGGGTATGGGCCCGTGGGTTTCATGCAGGACACAGTGGTAGAGCCTCCTTTCACGCATGGCATGGGAGGATTGCAGGCTTTCGAAACTCTAAGAAAGCAAGTAGTCTGAGAATGAGATTTAGGGTTAAGATTATGGTTAGGGTTAAGGATGAAGTTTAGTGTTAGGGTGAGGGCTTAGGGTTAGGGATTAGGGTTAGGGTTAAAGGTTACTCTTAAGTTGAACAGTTACACTTTGGTTTCGGGTTCAGGTTTACGGTTAGGGTTAAGATGAGTGGTTAGAGTTTGGTACAGGGTTAGGGTTAAGTGTTAGGTTTAGGGTTGAAGATTAGGATTAGGGTTAGGATTAAAGGTTAGCGTGAGAGTTAACGCTTAGGGTTAAGGTTAAGAGTTAGGGTTTAGCGTTAGGGTTAGGGTTAGGGTTAGTTTTAGGGTTAGAGTTATGTGCTATGGTTTGTGTTAGAGGTTAGGGTTAGGTTTACTAGTCACGGTGAGGGTTAGGTTTAGGGGTTAGCATTAGGGTTAGGGTTAAGGAATACGATTAGGGTTAAATGTTGGGCTTAGGGTTAGGGTTTAGTGTTAGGGTTATCATTAAGGATTAGGGGTAGGGTCAGGGTTAAATGCTTGGGTGCGGGTAATGGTTAGGGTCAGGGTTAAGGTTCACGGATAGGGTTAGTGTTAAGGGTTACGGGTAGGTTTAGGGTTCAGGGTTAGTGTTAGCATTAGGGCTTAAGGTTAGGATTAGGCGGTAGTTTAGATTTAGGGTTAGATCTAGGCGTTAGGGTAAGGGCTAGCGTTAGGGCTAAGAGATAGGGTAAGGTTTAATGCTTAGGATTAGGGTTAGGGTTTGGGGTTAAAGTAAGTGTTAGGGGTTAGGTTTAAGGATCAAATGTTAGGGTTATTTTTGCTGTAGTGTTAGGGTTAGGGATAAGGGATCCCATTAGCATTAAGGGTCTTCCTTACTGTAGGGTTAAGGGTTAGGCTTAGAGTTAAAGGTTAAGGTTAGGGTCAGTGTTAAGATTTAGGGTGAGGGTTAATGGTTAGGGTAAAGGTTAAACGTTAGGGTTAGGGATTAGTGATTAGGGTTTTTGGTTAGTGTTAGGGTTAGCGGTTAGGAGTTAGTGTTTTATGAAGGGGTATTGTTAGAATTAGGATTGGGGTTAGAGTTAGGGTGAGGTATAGAGGTTAGGTTTAGGGGTTAGTTTTAGGGTAAAAGGATAGGATTAGAGTTACAGGTTGAGCTTAGGTTTAGGGTTAAAGTTTACTGCTAGGGTTAGGGATAGGGTTCAGGGTTAGCTTTAGGGGTTCTGGTTAGGGTTCGGTGTTAGGTTAGTGTCAGGGTTAGGTCTAGTCGTGAGGGTAAGGTTTAGGGTTAGCTTTAAGAGCTAGGGTTAGGTTTAATGGTTAGGATTAGGATTAGGGTTAAGGGTTAGGGTAAGGCTTAGGGGTTAGGGTGAAGGGTTAGGGTCAAGGGTTAGGGTTTTTGTTAGGCAGAGCGTTGGGGTTAGAAGTAAGGGTTACTGTCAGTGTTAGGGTTGTAGGTAGGGTTCCGGTTAGGGTTAGCGGTTTAGAATTAGGGTTAGGGATTAGGTGTCACAGTGATGACTAGGAGATAGGGTTAGAATTATGGGATAGGGGTTGTTCTCAGGAAATGGGTTATGCATTAACGTTAGGATAAGAGGTTAAAGTTAGGCGCACGGTGAGGTTTACGTGTTAAGGGGAGAAATAGGAACAGGGTTGGGTGTTATGTTCAGGGTTAGGGTTATCTGTTAAAGGTATTGTTTATGCTTAGCGCACGGGCCCTGTCTGCATTAGGCAGGCGGGGTGAGTTTAGGGGGCTGGGATTGTACCCGGGAACCCACTCTATCATACTCTGGGTATGGGCCCGTGGGTTTCATGCAGGACACAGTGGTAGAGCCTCCTTTCACGCATGGCATGGGAGGATTGCAGGCTTTCTAAACTCTAAGAAAGCAAGAAGTCTGAGAATTAGATTTAGGGTTAGGATTATGTTTAGGGTGAAGGATGAAGTTTAGTGTTAGGGTGAGGGCTTAGGGTTAGGGATTAGGTTTAGGGTTAAAGGTTACTCTTAGGTTTAACGGTTACACTTTGGTTTAGGGTTGAGGTTTATGGTTAGGGTTCAGATGAGGGGTTAGGCTTTGGTACAGGGTTAGGGTTAAGTGTTAGGTTTAGGGTTGAAGATTAGGATTAGGGTTAGGATAAAAGGTTAGTGTGAGAGTTAACGCTTAGGGTTAAGGTTAAGAGTTAGGGTTTAGGGTTAGGGTTAGGGTTAGGGTTAGTTTTAGGGTTAGAGTTATGTGCTATGGTTTGTGTTAGAGGATAGGGTTAGGTTTACTGTTCACGGTTAGGGTTACGTTTAGGGGTTAGCATTAGGGTTAGGGTTAGGGTTAAGGGATAGGATTAGGGTTAAGTGTTGGGCTTAGGGTTAGGGTTTAGTGTTAGGGTTATCATTAAGGATTAGGGGTAGGGTCAGGGTTAAATGCTTGGGTGCGGGTAATGGTTAGGGTCAGGGATAAGGTTCACGGATAGGGTTCGAGTTAAGGGTTACGGGTAGGTTTAGGGTTCAGGGTTAGAGTTAGCATTAGGGCTTAAGGTTAGGATTAGGCGGTAGGTTAGATTTAGGGTTAGATCTAGGCGTTAGGGTAAGGGCTAGCGTTAGGGTTAAGAGATAGGGTTACGTTTAATGCTTAGGATTAGGGTTAGGGTTTGGGGTTAAAGTAAGTGTTAGGGGTTAGGTTTAAGGATCAAAGGTTAGGGTTATTTTTAGCTGTAGTGTTAGGGTTAGGGATAAGGGATCCCATTAGCATTAAGGGTCTTCCTTACTGTAGGGTTAAGGGTTAGGCTTAGAGTTAAAGGTTAAGGTTAGTGTCAGTGTTAAGATTTAGGGTGAGGGTTAACTGTTAGGGTAAAGGTTAAGCGTTAGGGTTAGGGATTAGTGATTAGGGTTTTTGGTTAGTGTTAGGGTTAGCGGTTAGGAGTTAGTGTTTTATGAAGGGGTATGGTTAGAATTAGGACTGGGGTTAGAGTTAGGGTGAGGTTTAGGGGTTAGTTTTAGGGTAAAAGGATAGGATTAGGGTTATGGGTTGGGCTTAGGTTTAGGGTTAAAGTTTACTGCTAGGGTTAGGGATAGGTTTCAGGGTTAGCTTTAGGGGTTCTGGTTAGGGTTAGGTATTAGGTTAGTGTCAGGGTTAGGTCCAGTCGTGAGGGTAAGGTTTAGGGTTAGCTTTAAGAGCTAGGGTTAGGTTTAATGGTTAGGATTAGGATTAGGGTTAAGGGTTAGGGTAAGGCTTAGGCGTCAGGGTGAAGGGTTAGGGTCAAGGGTTAGGGTTTTTGTTAGGCATAGCGTTGGGGTTAGAAGTAAGGGTTACTGTCAGTGTTAGGGTCGTAGGTAGGGTTACGGTTAGGGTTAGCGGTTTAGAATTAGGGTTAGGGATTAGGTGTCACAGTGATGACTAGGAGATAGGGTTAGAATTATGGGATAGGGGTTGTTCTCAGGAAATGGGTTATGCATTAACGTTAGGATAAGAGGTTAAAGTTAGGCGCACGGTGAGGTTTACGTGTTAAGGTGAGAAATAGGAACAGGGTTGGGTGTTATGTTCAGGATTAGGGTTATATGTTAAAGGTATTGTTTATGCTTAGCGCACGGGCACTGTCTGCATTAGTCGGGCGGGGGGAGTTTAGGGGGCTGGGATTGTACCCGGGAACTCACTCTATCATACTCTGGGTATGGGCCCGTGGGTTTCATGCAGAACACAGTGGTAGAGCCTCCTTTCACGCATGGCATGGGAGGATTGCAGGCTTTCTAAACTCTAAGAAAGCAAGAAGTCTGAGAATGAGATTTAGGGTTAAGATTATGGTTAGGGTTAAGGATGAAGTTTAGTGTTAGGGTGAGGGCTTAGGGTTAGGGATTAGGGTTAGGGTTAAAGGTTACTCTTAGGTTTAACGGTTAGACTTTGGTTTCGGGTTGAGGTTTACAGTTAGGGTTAAGATGAGGGGTTAGGGTTTGGTACAGGGTTAGGGTTAAGTGTTATGTTTAGGGTTGACGATTTGGATTAGGGTTAGGATTAAAGGTTAGCGTGAGAGTTAACGCTTAGGGATAAGGTTAAGAGTTAGGGTTTAGGGTTAGGGTTAGGGTTAGGGTTAGTTTTAGGTTTAGAGTTATGTGCTATGGTTTGTGTTAGAGGTTAGGGTTAGGTTTACTGGTCACGGTTAGGGTTACGTTTAGGGGTTAGCATTAGGGTTAGGGTTAAGGGATAGGATTAGGGTTAAGTGTTGGGCTTAGGGTTAGGGTTAGGTTTACGGTTAGGGTTAGTTTTAGGGTTAGAGTTATGTGCTATGGTTTGTGTTAGAGTTTAGGGTTAGGTTTACTGGTCACGGTTAGGGTTACGTTTAGGGGTTAGCATTAGTGTTAGGGTTAGGGTTAAGGGATAGGATTAGGGTTAAGTGTTGGGCTTAGGGTTCGGGTTTAGTGTTAGGATTATCATTAAGGATTAGGGGTAGGGTCAGGGTTAAATGCTTGGGTGCGGGTAATGTTTAGGTACAGGGTTAATGTTCACGGATAGGGTTAGTGTTAAGGGTTACGGGTAGGTTAAGGGTACAGGGTTAGAGTTAGCATTAGGGCTTATCTTTAGGATTAGGCGGTAGGTTAGATTTAGGGTAGGATCTAGGCGTTAGGGTAAGGGCTAGCCTTAGGGTTAAGAGATAGGTTTAGGTTTAATGCTTAGGATTAGGGTTAGGGTTTGGGGTTAAAGTAAGTGTTAGGGGTTAGGTTTAAGGATCAAAGGTTAGGGTTATTTTTAGCTGTAGTGTTAGGGTTAGGGATAAGGGATCCCATTAGCATTAAGGGTCTTCCTTACTGTAGGGTTAAGGGTTAGGCTTAGAGTTAAAGGTTAAGGTTAGGGTCAGTGTTAAGATTTAGGGTGAGGGTTAACGGTTAGGGTAAAGGTTAAGCGTTAGGGTTAGGGATTAGTGATTAGGGTTTTTGGTTAGTGTTAGGGTTAGCGGTTAGGAGTTAGTGTTTTATGAAGGGGTATGGTTAGAATTAGGATTGGGGTTAGAGTTAGGGTGAGGTATAGGGGTTAGGTTTAGGGGTTAGTTTTAGGGTAAAAGGATAGGATTAGGGTTACAGGTTGGGCTTAGGTTTAGGGTTAAAGTTTACTGGTAGGGTTAGGGATAGTGTTCAGGGTTAGCTTTAGGGGTTCTGGTTAGGGTTAGGTGTTAGGTTAGTGTCAGGGTTAGGTCCAGTCGTGAGGGTAAGGTTTAGGCTTAGCTTTAAGAGCTAGGGTTAGGTTTAATGGTTAGGATTAGGATTAGGGTTAAGGGTTAGGGTAAGGCTTAGGGGTTAGGGTGAAGGGTTAGGGTCAAGGGTTAGGGTTTTTGTTAGGCATAGCGTTGGGGTTAGAAGTAAGGTTTACTGTCAGTGTTAGGGTTGTAGGTAGGGTTACGGATAGGGTTAGCGGTTTAGAATTAGGGTTAGGGATTAGGTGTCACAGTGATGACTAGGAGATAGGGTTAGAATTATGGGATGGGGTTGTTCTCAGGAAATGGGTTATGCATTAACGTTAGGATAAGAGGTTAAAGTTAGGCGCACGGTGAGGTTTACGTGTTAAGGGGAGAAATAGGAACAGGGTTGGGTGTTATGTTCAGGGTTAGGGTTATCTGTTAAAGGTATTGTTTATGCTTAGAGCACGGGCCCTGTCTGCAGTAGGCGGGCGGGGGGAGTTTAGGGGGCTGGGATTGTACTCGGGAACTCACTCTATCATACTCTGGGTATGGGCCCGTGGGTTTCATGCAGGACACAGTGGTAGAGCCTCCTTTCACGCATGGCATGGGAGGATTGCAGGCTTTCGAAACTCTAAGAAAGCAAGTAGTCTGAGAATGAGATTTAGGGTTAAGATTATGGTTAGGGTTAAGGATGAAGTTTAGTGTTAGGGTGAGGGCTTAGGGTTAGGGATTAGGGTTAGGGTTAAAGGTTACTCTTAAGTTGAACAGTTACACTTTGGTTTCGGGTTCAGGTTTACGGTTAGGGTTAAGATGAGTGGTTAGAGTTTGGTACAGGGTTAGGGTTAAGTGTTAGGTTTAGGGTTGAAGATTAGGATTAGGGTTAGGATTAAAGGTTAGCGTGAGAGTTAACGCTTAGGGTTAAGGTTAAGAGTTAGGGTTTAGCGTTAGGGTTAGGGTTAGGGTTAGTTTTAGGGTTAGAGTTATGTGCTATGGTTTGTGTTAGAGGTTAGGGTTAGGTTTACTGGTCACGGTGAGGGTTAGGTTTAGGGGTTAGCATTAGGGTTAGGGTTAAGGAATACGATTAGGGTTAAATGTTGGGCTTAGGGTTAGGGTTTAGTGTTAGGGTTATCATTAAGGATTAGGGGTAGGGTCAGGGTTAAATGCTTGGGTGCGGGTAATGGTTAGGGTCAGGGTTAAGGTTCACGGATAGGGTTAGTGTTAAGGGTTACGGGTAGGTTTAGGGTTCAGGGTTAGTGTTAGCATTAGGGCTTAAGGTTAGGATTAGGCGGTAGTTTAGATTTAGGGTTAGATCTAGGCGTTAGGGTAAGGGCTAGCATTAGGGCTAAGAGATAGGGTAAGGTTTAATGCTTAGGATTAGGGTTAGGGTTTGGGGTTAAAGTAAGTGTTAGGGGTTAGGTTTAAGGATCAAAGGTTAGGGTTATTTTTGCTGTAGTGTTAGGGTTAGGGATAAGGGATCCCATTAGCATTAAGGGTCTTCCTTACTGTAGGGTTAAGGGTTAGGCTTAGAGTTAAAGGTTAAGGTTAGGGTCAGTGTTAAGATTTAGGGTGAGGGTTAATGGTTAGGGTAAAGGTTAAACGTTAGGGTTAGGGATTAGTGATTAGGGTTTTTGGTTAGTGTTAGGGTTAGCGGTTAGGAGTTAGTGTTTTATGAAGGGGTATTGTTAGAATTAGGATTGGGGTTAGAGTTAGGGTGAGGTATAGAGGTTAGGTTTAGGGGTTAGTTTTAGGGTAAAAGGATAGGATTAGAGTTACAGGTTGAGCTTAGGTTTAGGGTTAAAGTTTACTGCTAGGGTTAGGGATAGGGTTCAGGGTTAGCTTTAGGGGTTCTGGTTAGGGTTCGGTGTTAGGTTAGTGTCAGGGTTAGGTCTAGTCGTGAGGGTAAGGTTTAGGGTTAGCTTTAAGAGCTAGGGTTAGGTTTAATGGTTAGGATTAGGATTAGGGTTAAGGGTTAGGGTAAGGCTTAGGGGTTAGGGTGAAGGGTTAGGGTCAAGGGTTAGGGTTTTTGTTAGGCAGAGCGTTGGGGTTAGAAGTAAGGGTTACTGTCAGTGTTAGGGTTGTAGGTAGGGTTCCGGTTAGGGTTAGCGGTTTAGAATTAGGGTTAGGGATTAGGTGTCACAGTGATGACTAGGAGATAGGGTTAGAATTATGGGATAGGGGTTGTTCTCAGGAAATGGGTTATGCATTAACGTTAGGATAAGAGGTTAAAGTTAGGCGCACGGTGAGGTTTACGTGTTAAGGGGAGAAATAGGAACAGGGTTGGGTGTTATGTTCAGGGTTAGGGTTATCTGTTAAAGGTATTGTTTATGCTTAGCGCACGGGCCCTGTCTGCATTAGGCAGGCGGGGGGAGTTTAGGGGGCTGGGATTGTACCCGGGAACCCACTCTATCATACTCTGGGTATGGGCCCGTGGGTTTCATGCAGGACACAGTGGTAGAGCCTCCTTTCACGCATGGCATGGGAGGATTGCAGGCTTTCTAAACTCTAAGAAAGCAAGAAGTCTGAGAATTAGATTTAGGGTTAGGATTATGTTTAGGGTGAAGGATGAAGTTTAGTGTTAGGGTGAGGGCTTAGGGTTAGGGATTAGGTTTAGGGTTAAAGGTTACTCTTAGGTTTAACGGTTACACTTTGGTTTAGGGTTGAGGTTTATGGTTAGGGTTCAGATGAGGGGTTAGGCTTTGGTACAGGGTTAGGGTTAAGTGTTAGGTTTAGGGTTGAAGATTAGGATTAGGGTTAGGATAAAAGGTTAGTGTGAGAGTTAACGCTTAGGGTTAAGGTTAAGAGTTAGGGTTTAGGGTTAGGGTTAGGGTTAGGGTTAGTTTTAGGGTTAGAGTTATGTGCTATGGTTTGTGTTAGAGGATAGGGTTAGGTTTACTGTTCACGGTTAGGGTTACGTTTAGGGGTTAGCATTAGGGTTAGGGTTAGGGTTAAGGGATAGGATTAGGGTTAAGTGTTGGGCTTAGGGTTAGGGTTTAGTGTTAGGGTTATCATTAAGGATTAGGGGTAGGGTCAGGGTTAAAGGCTTGGGTGCGGGTAATGGTTAGGGTCAGGGATAAGGTTCACGGATAGGGTTCGTGTTAAGGGTTACGGGTAGGTTTAGGGTTCAGGGTTAGAGTTAGCATTAGGGCTTAAGGTTAGGATTAGGCGGTAGGTTAGATTTAGGGTTAGATCTAGGCGTTAGGGTAAGGGCTAGCGTTAGGGTTAAGAGATAGGGTTACGTTTAATGCTTAGGATTAGGGTTAGGGTTTGGGGTTAAAGTAAGTGTTAGGGGTTAGGTTTAAGGATCAAAGGTTAGGGTTATTTTTAGCTGTAGTGTTAGGGTTAGGGATAAGGGATCCCATTAGCATTAAGGGTCTTCCTTACTGTAGGGTTAAGGGTTAGGCTTAGAGTTAAAGGTTAAGGTTAGTGTCAGTGTTAAGATTTAGGGTGAGGGTTAACTGTTAGGGTAAAGGTTAAGCGTTAGGGTTAGGGATTAGTGATTAGGGTTTTTGGTTAGTGTTAGGGTTAGCGGTTAGGAGTTAGTGTTTTATGAAGGGGTATGGTTAGAATTAGGACTGGGGTTAGAGTTAGGGTGAGGTTTAGGGGTTAGTTTTAGGGTAAAAGGATAGGATTAGGGTTATGGGTTGGGCTTAGGTTTAGGGTTAAAGTTTACTGCTAGGGTTAGGGATAGGTTTCAGGGTTAGCTTTAGGGGTTCTGGTTAGGGTTAGGTATTAGGTTAGTGTCAGGGTTAGGTCCAGTCGTGAGGGTAAGGTTTAGGGTTAGCTTTAAGAGCTAGGGTTAGGTTTAATGGTTAGGATGAGGATTAGGGTTAAGGGTTAGGGTAAGGCTTAGGCGTCAGGGTGAAGGGTTAGGGTCAAGGGTTAGGGTTTTTGTTAGGCATAGCGTTGGGGTTAGAAGTAAGGGTTACTGTCAGTGTTAGGGTTGTAGGTAGGGTTACAGTTAGGGTTAGCGGTTTAGAATTAGGGTTAGGGATTAGGTGTCACAGTGATGACTAGGAGATAGGGTTAGAATTATGGGATAGGGGTTGTTCTCAGGAAATGGGTTATGCATTAACGTTAGGATAAGAGGTTAAAGTTAGGCGCACGGTGAGGTTTACGTGTTAAGGGGAGAAATAGGAACAGGGTTGGGTGTTATGTTCAGGGTTAGGGTTATCTGTTAAAGGTATTGTTTATGCTTAGCGCACGGGCCCTGTCTGCATTAGGCGGGCGGGAGCAGTTTAGGGGGCTGGGATTGTACCCGGGAACACACTCTATCATACTCTGGGTATGGGCCCGTGGGTTTCATGCAGGACACAGTGGTAGAGCCTCCTTTCACACATGGTATGGGAGGATTGCAGGCTTTCTAAACTCTAAGAAAGCAAGAAGTCTGAGAAGTAGATTTAGGGTTAGGATTATGGTTAGGGTGAAGGATGAAGTTTAGGGTTAGGGTGAGGGCTTAGGGTTAGGGATTAGGGTTAGGGTTAAAGGTTACTCTTAGGTTTAACGGTTACACTTTGGTTTAGGGTTGAGGTTTACGGTTAGGGTTAAGATGAGGGGTTAGGGTTTGGTACAGGGTTAGGGTTAAGTGTTAGGTTTAGGGTGGAAGATTAGGATTAGGGTTAGGATTAAAGGTTAGCGTGAGAGTTAACGCTTAGGGTTAAGGTTAAGAGTTAGGGTTTAGGGTTAGGGTTAGGGTTAGTTTTAGGGTTAGAGTTATGTTCTATGGTTTGTGTTAGAGGTTAGGGTTAGGTTTACTGGTCACGGTTAGGGTTACGATTAGGGGTTAGCATTAGGGTTAGGGTTAGGGTTAAGGGATAGGATTAGGGTTAAGTGTTGGGCTTAGGGTTAGGGTTTAGTGTTAGGGTTATCATTAAGGATTAGGGGTAGGGTCAGGGTTAAACGCCTGGGTGCGGGTAATGGTTAGGGTCAGGGTTAAGGTTCACGGATAGGGTTAGTGTTAAGGGTTACGGGTAGGTTTAGGGTTCAGGGTTAGAGTTAGCATTAGGGCTTAAGGTTAGGATTAGGCGGTAGGTTAGATTTAGGGTTAGATCTAGGCGTTAGGGTAAGGGCTAGCGTTAGGGTTAAGAGATAGGGATAGGTTTAATGCTTAGGATTAGGGTTAGGGTTTGGGGTTAAAGTAAGTGTTAGGGGTTAGGTTTAAGGATCAAAGGTTAGGGTTATTTTTAGCTGTAGTGTTAGGGTTAGGGATAAGGGATCCCAGTAGCATTAAGGGTCTTCCTTACTGTAGGCTTAAGGGTTAGGCTTAGAGTTAAAGGTGAAGGTTAGGGTCAGTGTTAAGATTTAGGGTGAGGGTTAACGGTTAGGGTAAAGGTTAAGCGTTAGGGTTAGGGATTAGTGATTAGGGTTTTTGGTTATTGTTAGGGTTAGCGGTTAGGAGTTAGTGTTTTATGAAGGGGTATGGTGAGAATTAGGATTGGGGTTAGAGTTAGGGTGAGGTATAGGGGTTAGGTTTAGGGGTGAGTTTTAGGGTAAAAGGATAGGACTAGGGTTACGGGTTGGGCTTAGGTTTAGGGTTAAAGTTTACTGCTAGGGTTAGGGAAAGGGTTCAGGGTTAGCTTTAGGGGTTCTGGTTAGGGTTAGGTGTTAGGTTAGTGTCAGGGTTAGGTCTAGTCGTGAGGGTAAGGTTTAGGGTTAGCTTTAAGAGCTAGGGTTAGGTTTAATGGTTAGGATTAGGATTAGGGTTAAGGGTTAGGGTAAGGCTTAGGGGTTAGGGTGAAGGGTTAGGGTCAAGGGTTAGGGTTTTTGTTAGGCATAGCGTTGGGGTTAGAATTAAGGGTTACTGTCAGTGTTAGGGTTGTAGGTAGGGTTACGGTTAGGGTTAGCGGTTTAGAATTAGGGTTAGGGATTAGGTGTCACAGTGATGACTAGGAGATAGGGTTAGAATTATGGGATAGGAGTTGTTCTCAGGAAATGGGTTATGCATTCACGTTAGGATAAGAGGTTAAGGTTAGGCGCACGGTGAGGTTTACGTGTTAAGGGGAGAAATAGGAACAGGGTTGGGTGTTATGTTCAGGGTTAGGGTTATCTGTTAAAGGTATTGTTTATGCTTAGCGCACGGGCCCTGTCTGCATTAGGCGGGCGGGGGGAGTTTAAAGGGCTGGGATTGTACCCGGGAACCCACTCTATCATACTCTGGGTATGGGCCCGTGGGTTTCATGCAGGACACAGTGGTAGAGCCTCCTTTCACGCATGGCATGGGAGGATTGCAGGCTTTCTAAACTCTAAGAAAGCAAGAAGTCTGAGAATTAGATTTAGGGTTAGGATTATGGTTAGGGTGAAGGATGAAGTTTAGTGTTAGGGTGAGGGCTTAGGGTTAGGGATTAGGTTTAGGGTTAAAGGTTACTCTTAGGTTTAACGGTTACACTTTGGTTTAGGGTTGAGGTTTACGGTTAGGGTTAAGATGAGGGGTTAGGGTTAGGTACAGGGTTAGGGTTAAGTGTTAGGTTTAGGGTTGAAGATTAGGATTAGGGTTAGGATTAAAGGTTAGCGTGAGAGTTAACGCTTAGTGTTAAGGTTAAGAGTTAGGGTTTAGGGTTAGGGTTAGGGTTAGTTTCAGGGTTAGAGTTATGTGCTATGGTTTGTGTTAGAGGTTAGGGTTAGGTTTACTGGTCACGGTTAGGGTTACGTTTAGGGGTTAGCATTAGAGTTAGGGTTGGGTTAGGGTTAAGGGATAGGATTAGGGTTAAGTATTGGGCTTAGGGTTAGGGTTTAGTGTTAGGGTTATCATTAAGGATTAGGGGTAGGGTCAGAGGTAAATGCTTGGGTGCGGGTAATGGTTAGGGTCAGGGTTAAGGTTCACGTATAGGGATAATGTTAAAGGTTACGGGTAGGTTTAGGGTTCAGGGTTAGAGTTAGCATTAGGGCTTAAGGTTAGGATTAGGCGGTAGGTTAGATTTAGGGTTAGATCTAGGCGTTAGGGTAAGGGCTATCGTTAGGGTTAAGAGATAGGGTTAGGTTTAATGCTTAGGATTAGGGTTAGGGTTTGGGGTTAAAGTAAGTGTTAGGGGTTAGGTTTAAGGATCCAAGGTTAGGGTTATTTTTAGCTGTAGTGTTAGGGTTAGGGATAAGGGATCCCATTAGCATTAAGGGTCTTCCTTACTGTAGGGTTAAGTGTTAGGCTTAGAGTTAAAGGTGAAGGTTAGGGTCAGTGTTAAGATTTAGGGTGAGGATTAACGGTTAGGGTAAAGGTTAAGCGTTAGGGTTAGGGATTAGTGATTAGGGTTTTTGGTTAGTGTTAGGGTTAGCGGTTAGGAGTTAGTGTTTTATGAAGGGGTATGATTAGAATTAGGACTGGGGTTAGAGTTAGGGTGAGGTATAGGGGTTAGGTTTAGGGGTTAGTTTTAGGGTAAAAGGATAGGATTAGGGTTACGGGTAGGGCTTAGGTTTAGGGTTAAAGTTTACTGCTAGGGTTAGGGATAGGGTTCAGGGTTAGCTTTAGGGATTCTGGTTAGGGTTAGGTGTTAGGTTAGTGTCAGGGTTAGGTCTAGTCGTGAGGGTAAGGTTTAGGGTTAGCTTTAAGAACTAGGGTTAGGTTTAATGGTTAGGATTAGGATTAGGGTTAAGGGTTAGGGTAAGGCTTAGCGGTTAGGGTGAAGGGTTAGGGTCAAGGGTTAGGGTTTTTGTTAGGCATAGCGTTGGGTTTAGAAGTAAGGGTTACTGTCAGTGTTAGGGTTGTAGGTAGGGTTACGGTTAGGGTTAGCGGTTTAGAATTAGGGTTAGGGATTAGGTGTCACAGTGATGACTAAGAGATAGGGTTAGAATTATGGGATAGGGGTTGTTCTCAGGAAATGGGTTATGCATTAACGTTAGGATAAGAGGTTAAAGTTAGGCGCACGGTGAGGTTTACGTGTTAAGGGGAGAAATAGGAACAGGGTTGGGTGTTATGTTCAGGGTTAGGGTTATCTGTTAAAGGTATTGTTTATGCTTAGCGCACCGGCCCTGTCTGCATTAGGCGAGTGGTGGGAGTTTAGGGGGCTGGGATTGTACCCGGGAACCCACTCTATCATACTCTGGGTATGGGCCCGTGGGTTTCATGCAGGACACAGTGGTAGAGCCTCCTTTCACGCATGGCATGGGAGGATTGCAGGCTTTCTAAACTCTAAGAAAGCAAGAAGTCTGAGAATTAGATTTAGGGTTAGGATTATGGTTAGGGTTAAGGATGAAGTTTAGTGTTAGGGTGAGGGCTTAGGGTTAGGGATTAGGGTTAGGGTTAAAGGTTACTCTTAGGTTTAACGGTTACTCTTTGGTTTCGGGTTGAGGTTTACGGTTAGGGTTAAGATGAGGGGTTAGGGTTTGGTACAGGGTTAGGGTTAAGTGTTAGGTTTAGGGTTGAAGATTAGGATTAGGGTTAGGATTAAAGGTTAGCGTGAGAGTTAACGCTTAATGTTAAGGTTAAGAGTTAGGGTTTAGGGTTAGGGTTAGGAGTAGTTTTAGGGTTAGAGTTATGTGCTATGGTTTGTGTTAGAGGTTAGGGTTAGGTTTACTGGTCACGGTTAGGGTTACATTTAGGGGTTAGCATTAGGGTTAGGGTTAGGGTTAGGGTTAAGGGATAGGATTAGGGTTAAGTGTTGGGCTTAGGGTTAGGGTTTAGTGTTAGGGTTATCATTAAGGATTAGGGGTAGGGTCAAGGTTAAGTGCTTGGGTGCGGGTAATGGTTAGGGTCAGGGTTAAGGTTCACGGATAGGGTTAGTGTTAATGGTTACGGATAGGTTTAGGGTTCAATGTTAGAGTTAGCATTAGGGCTTAAGGTTAGGATTAGGCGGTAGGTTAGATTTAGGGTTAGATCTAGGCGTTAGGGTAAGGGATAGCGTTAGGGTTAAGAGATAGGGTTAGGTTTAATGCTTAGGATTAAGGTTAGGGTTTGGGGTTAAAGTAAGTGTTAGGGGTTAGGTTTAAGGATCAAAGGTTAGGGTAATTTTTAGCTGTAGTGTTAGGGTTAGGGATAAGGGATCCCATTAGCATTAAGGGTCTTCCTTACTGTAGGGTTAAGGGTTAGGCTTAGAGTTAAAGGTTAAGGTTAGGGTCATTGTTAAGATTTAGGGTGAGGGTTAACGGTTAGGGTAAAGGTTAAGCATTAGGGTTAGGGATTAGTGATTAGGATTTTTGGTTAGTGTTAGGGTTAGCGGTTAGGAGTTAGTGTTTTATGAAGGGGTATGGTTAGAATTAGGACTGGGGTTAGAGTTAGGGTGAGGTATAGGGGTTAGGTTTAGGGGTTAGTTTTAGGGTAAAAGGATAGGATTAGGGTTACGGGTTGGGCTTAGGTTTAGGGTTAAAGTTTACTGCTAGGGTTAGGTATAGGGTTCAGGGTTAGCTTTAGGGGTTCTGGTTAGCGTTAGGTGTTAGGTTAGTGTCAGGGTTAGGTCTAGTCGTGAGGGTAAGGTTTAGGGTTAGCTTTAAGAGCTAGGGTTAGGTATAAAGGTTAGGATTAGGATTAGGGTTAAGGGTTAGGGTAAGGCTTAGGGGTTAGGGTGAAGGGTTAGGGTCAAGGGTTAGGGTTTTTGTTAGGCATAGCGTTGGGGTTAGAAGTAAGGGTTACTGTCAGAGTTAGGGTTGTAGGTAGGGTTACGGTTAGGGTTAGCGGTTTAGAATTAGGGTTAGGGATTAGGTGTCACGGTGATGACTAGGAGATAAGGTTAGAATTATGGGATAGGGGTTGTTCTCAGGAAATGGGTTATGCATTAACGTTAGGCTAAGAGGTTAAAGTTAGGCGCACCGTGAGGTTTACGTGTTAAGGGGAGAAATAGGAACAGGGTTGGGTGTTATGTTCAGGGTTAGGGTTATCTGTTAAAGGTATTGTTTATGCTTAGCGCACGGGCCCTGTCTGCATTAGGCGGGCGGGGGGAGTTTAGGGGGCTGGGATTGGACCCGGGAACCCACTCTATCATACTCTGGGTATGGGCCCGTGGGTTTCATGCAGGACACAGTGATAGAGCCTCCTTTCACGCATGGCATGGGAGGATTGCAGGCTTTCTAAACTCTAAGAAAGCAAGAAGTCTGAGAATGAGATTTAGGGTTAGGATTATGGTTAGGGTGAAGGATGAAGTTTAGTGTTACGGTGAGGGCTTAGGGTTAGGGATTAGGGTTAGGGTTAAAGGTTACTCTTAGGTTTAACGGTTACAGTTCGGTTTCGGGTTGAGGTTTACGGTTAGGGTTAAGATGAGGGGTTAGGGTTTGGTACAGGGTTAGGGTTAAGTGTTAGGTTTAGGGTTGAAGATTAGGATTAGGGTTAGGATTAAAGGTTAGCGTGAGAGTTAACGCTTAGGGTTAAGGTTAAGAGTTAGGGTTTAGGGTTAGGGTTAGGGTTAGTTTTAGGGTTAAAGTTATGTGCTATGGTTTGTGTTAGAGTTTAGGGTTAGGTTTACTGGTGACGGTTAGGGTTACGTTTAGGTGTTAGCATTAGGGTTAGGGTTAGGGTTAGGGTTAAGGGATAGGATTAGGGTTAAGTGTTGGGCTTAGGGTTAGGGTTTAGTGTTAGGGTTATCATTAAGGATTAGGGGTAGGGTTAAATGCTTGGGTGCGGGTAATGGTTAGGGTCAGGGTTAAGGTTCACGGATAGGGTTAGTGTTAAGGGTTACGGGTAGGTTTAGGGTTCAGGGTTAGAGTTAGCATTAGGGCTTAAGGTTAGGATTAGGCGGTAGGTTAGATTTAGGGTTAGATCTAGGCGTTAGGGTAAGGGCTAGCGTTAGGGTTAAGAGATAGGGTTAGGTTTAATGCTTAGGATTAGGGTTAGGGTTTGGGGTTAAAGTAAGTGTTAGGGGTTAGGTTTAAGGATCCAAGGTTAGGGTTATTTTTAGCTGTAGTGTTAGGGTTAGGGATAAGGGATCCCATCAGCATTAAGGGTCTTCCTTACTGTAGGGTTAAGTGTTAGGCTTAGAGTTAAAGGTTATGGTTAGGGTCAGTGTTAAGATTTAGGGTGAGGGTTAACGGTTAGGGTAAAGGTTAAGCGTTAGGGTTAGGGATTAGTGATTAGGGTTTTTGGTTAATGTTAGGGTTAGCGGTTAGGAGTTAGTGTTTTATGAAGGGGTATGGTTAGAATTAGGATTGGGGTTAGAGTTAGGGTGAGGTATAGGGGTTAGGTTTAGGGGTTAGTTTTAGGGTAAAAGGATAGGATTAGGGTTACGGGTTGGGCTTAGGTTTAGGGTTAAAGTTTACTACTAGGGTTAGGGATAGCGTTCAGGGTTAGCTTTAGGGGTTCTGGTTAGGGTTAGGTGTTAGGTTAGTGTCAGGGTTAGGTCCAGTCGTGAGGGTAAGGTTTAGGGTTAGCTTTAAGAGCTAGGGTTAGGTTTAATGGTTAGGATTAGGATTAGGGTTAAGGGTTAGGGTAAGGCTTAGGGGTTAGGGTGAAGGTTTAGGGTCAAGGGTTAGGGTTTTTGTTAGGCATAGCGTTGGGGTTAGAAGTAAGGGTTACTGTCAGTGTTAGGGTTGTAGGTAGGGTTCCGGTTAGGGTTAGTGGTTTAGAATTAGGGTTAGGGATTAGGTGTTCCAGTGATGACTAGGAGATAGGGTTAGAATTATGGGATAGGGTTTGTTTTCAGGAAATGGGTTATGCATTAACGTTAGGATAATAGGTTAAAGTTAGGCTCGTTGTGAGGTTTACGTGTTAAGGGGAGAAATAGGAACAGGGTTGGGTGTTATGTTCAGGGTTAGGGTTATCTGTTAAAGGTATTGTTTATGCTTAGCGCACGGGCCCTGTCTGCATTAGGCGGGCGGGGGGAGTTTAAAGGGCTGGGATTGTACCCGGGAACCCACTCTATCATACTCTGGGTATGGGCCCGTGGGTTTCATGCAGGACACAGTGGTAGAGCCTCCTTTCACCCATGGCATGGGAGGATTGCAGGCTTTCTAAACTCTAAGAAAGCAAGAAGTCTGAGAATTAGATTTAGGGTTAGGATTATGGTTAAGGTTAAGGATAAAGTTTAGTGTTAGGGTGAGGGCTTAATGTTAGGGATTAGGGTTAGGATTAAAGGTTACTCTTAGGTTTAACGTTTACAGTTCGGTTTAGTGTTGAGGTTTACGGTTAGGGTTAAGATGAGGGGTTAGGGTTTCGTAGACGTTTAGGGTTAAGTGTTAGGTTTAGGGTTGAAGATTAGGATTAGGGTTAGGATTAAAGGTTAGCGTGAGAGTTAACGCTTAGGGTTAAGGTTAAGAGTTAGGGTTTACGGTTAGGCTTAGGGTTAGATTTAGGTTTAGAGTTATGTGCTATGGTTTGTGTTAGGGTTTAGGGTTAGGTTTACTGTTCATGGTTAGGGTTGGGTTTAGGGGTTAGCATTAGGGTTACGGATTAGGTTTAGGGTAAGGGTCTAGAGTTAATGTTGGGCTTTATTCTCGGGGCTTAGTTTCAGGGTCAGGGGTTAGCGTTGGTGGTAGGGCTTAGCTTTAGCGGTCAGTTTAAGGGCACAGGACCTGGTTAATCTACGGTGAGAGGGGTGCGGTCTGAGTCACCACGAAAGCACAACATCATTCCCTGGGCCTTGGGACAGGACCTCCATGCAGGACTCAGGCGGAGCCTCATCTCACACATGGCATGGCTGTATTGTAGGCTTGCTTCACTCTGGGAATGGAAGTAGTGTGAGAATTAGGGTTGGGGTTGGGGTTAGGGTTTTTCGTGTTAGGGGTTAGGTTTCGAGTCAGGGTTAGGTGCTAGGGATTAGTGGTTAGGGTTAGAGTTAGTGTTAGGGGTAAGGTGTTAAGTCTGGGTTAGGGGACCAGGGTAAGGTTTTGGGTTGGAGTTAGCGTTAGGGTTAGGGGTTAGGGTTAAGGGATAGGGTTAGGATTCAGGGTGAGGGTTAGAGGGTTAACAGTTGGGGTTAGGCTTAGGGGCTAGGGATAGTGTTAGGGTTAAGAGTTAGGAGCTTGGTTCAGGTTTAAGGTTAGCATTAGGGGTTGGGGTTAGTGTTAACTGTAGGTCAGTGTTGGGGTTAGATCTCTAGGCATTAGGGTAAAGGTTAGGGTTAGGGTTAAGAGTTAGGGTTCTGTTTAATGGTTAGGATTGGGAATAGGTTAAGGGTTAGGGTTAAGGTTAGGGGTTATGACGAAGGATCAACGGTTAGGGTTACTTTTAGGCGTAGGGTTAGGGTAAGGGGTTAGGGTTAGTGTTAGTGTTGTTGGTCGGGTTAAGGTTAGGGTTGGCGTTTCAGAATTAGGGATTAGGTGTTACGGTTATAGCTAGGAGGTAGGGTTATAATGACGGTATAGGGCTTGTTCTCAGGGTGTCATGCATTAACGTTAAGATATGGGGTTAAAGTTAGGGTTATGGTGAGGTTTACCTGTTAAGGTGAGCAGTAGGATCAGGGTTAGGTGTTATGTTGTGGGTTAGGCTTATGGGTGAGGGGTAGGGTTTATGCTTAGGGCACGGGCCCTGTATGCCCTAGGAGGCAAAGTTAGGTGTCTGTGATGGTCGCTGGGAACCCACTCTACCGCACGCTGTGTATGGGCCTCTGGGTTTCATGCAGGACACAGTGGTAGAGCCTCCTTTCACGCATGGCATGGGAGGATTGCAGGCTTTCTAAACTCTAACAAAGCAAGAAGTCTGAGAATTAGATTTAGGGTTAGGATTCTGGTTAGGGTTAAGGATGACGTTTAGTGTTAGGGTGAGGGATTAGGGTTAGGGATTAGGGTTAGGGTTAAAGGTTACTCTTAGGTTTAACGGTGACACTTTGGTTTAGGGTTGAGGTTTAAGTTTAGGGTTAAGATGAGGGGTTAGGGTTTGGTACAGGGTTAGGGTTAAGAGTTAGGTTTAGGGTTGAAGATTAGGATTAGGGTTAGGATTAAAAGTTAGCGTGAGAGTTATCACTTAGTGTTCAAGTTAAGAGTTAGGGTTTAGGGTTAGGGTTAGGGTTAGGGTTAGTTTTAGGGTTAGAGTTATGTGCTATGGTTTGTGTTAGAGGTTAGGGTTAGGTTTACTGGTCACGGTTAGGGTTACGTTTAGGGGGTAGCATTAGGGTTGGGGTTAGGGTTAAGGGATAGGATTAGGGATAAGTGTTCGGCTTAGGGTTAGGGTTTAGTGTTAGGGTTAGCATTAAGGATAAGGGTTAGGGTCAGGGTTAAATGCTTGGGTGCGGGTAATGGTTAGGGTCAGGGTTAAGGTTCACGGATAGGGTTAGTGTTAAGGGTTACGGGTAGGTTTATGGTTCAGGGTTAGTGTTAGCATTAGGGCTTAAAGTTAGGATTAGGCGGTAGGTTAGATTTAGGGTTAGATCTAGGCGTTAGGGTAAGGGCTAGCGTTAGGGTTAAGAGATAGGGTTAGGTTTAATGCTTAGGATTAAGGTTAGGGTTTGGGGTTAAAGTAAGTGTTAGCGGTTAGGTTTAAGGATCCAAGGTTAGGGTTATTTTTAGCTGTAGTGTTAGGGTTAGGGATAAGGGATCCCATTAGCATTAAGGGTATTCCTTACTGTAGGCTTAAGGGTTAGGCTTAGAGTTAAAGGTTGAGGTTAGGGTCAGTGTTAAGATTTAGGGTGAGGGTTAACGGTTAGGGTAAAGGTTAAGCGTTAGGGTTAGGGAGTAGTGATTAGGGTTTTTGGTTAGTGTTAGGGTTAGCGGTTAGGAGTTAGTGTTTTATGAAGGGGTATGGTTAGAATTAGGATTGGGGTTAGAGTTAGGGTGAGGTATAAGGGTTAGGTTTAGGGGTTAGTTTTAGGGTAAAAGGATAGGATTAGGGTTACGGGTTGGGCTTAGGTTTAGGGTTAAACTTTACTGCTGGGGTTAGGGATAGGGTTCAGGGTTCTCTTTAGGGGTTCTGGTTAGCGTTAAACGCTGAACACCTGCAAATAATTTTCAACGTAGTGGTTAATTGAAAAGCTCTGCGGCATACTTCTTGGAACAAGCCAGTTACCTGTTCCCACGCAAAGGGGAGTATATAGAACAATGGTGGATTTCCAGCTCATGAAGTAAAGGATTATTAAAGGAACGGGATGACCATGGGGATCATCGTTAATTCTCTGAAACAGAATCCGATCTTTTCACCTGCCAAACACATGCCCACTTCTCCTCTCTGGGGATAATAAAAACTAACCAGCGAACTGACAGAGGGCCTCACCCCAACATCCACATCGACCACATACACAAAAAAAAAAACGGTACCCTCCAGCTACTAATTATAATGCTAACTTGAAAAATTTCCCTGCATTTTATAACAATGGAAAAATGGTGGTGGGATGATACTTAGAAGAATGGCTTCTTGAAAGTCTCCACTATCAAAAATAGGCAACACCATGTCAGCTACTCCTCAGCATAGTTATGTCCGTCGCAGCCTTCTTGAGTTTCAGGAGGCACAAACAAACGTTATCACAATTATGGTGAAACGCTGAATACCTGCAAATAATTTTCAACGTTGTGGTTAATTGAAAAGTTCTGCGGCATACTTCTTGGAACAAGCCAGTTACCTGTTCCCACGCAAAGAGGAGTATATAGAACCATGGTGGATTTCCAGCTGATGAAGTAAAGGATTATTAAAGGAATGGGATGACCATGGGGATTATCGTTAATTCTCTGAAACAGAATCCGCCCTTTTCACCTGCCAAACACATGCCCACTTCTCCTCTCTGGGGATAATAAAAACTAACCAGCGAACTGACAGAGGGCCTGAACCCCAAATCAACATTGACCACACACAAAAAAAAAAACCGTACCCTCCAGCTACTAATTATAATGCTAACTTGCAAAATTTCCCTGCATTTTAAAACAATGGAAAAATGGTGGTGGGATGATACTTAGAAGAATGGCTTCTTGTCTGTCTCCACTAACAAAAATAGGCAACACCAAGTCAGCTACTCCTCAGCATAGTTATGTCCGTCGCAGCCTTCTTGGGTTTCAGGAGGCACAAACAAACGTTATCACAATTATGGTGAAACTCTGAACACCTGCAAATAATTTATAACGTACTGGTTAATTGAAAAGCTCTGCGGCATACTTCTTGGAACAAGCCAGTTACCTGTTCCCACGCAAAGAGGAGTATATAGAACCATGGTGGATTTCCAGCTGATGAAGTAAAGGATTATTAAAGGAACGGGATGACCATGGGGATCATCGTTAATTCTCTGAAACAGAATCCGCCCTTTTCACCTGCCAAACACATGCCCACTTCTCCTCTCTGGGGATAATAAAAACTAACCAGCGAACTTACAGAGGGCCTGACCCCCCCATCCACATCGACCACACACACAAAAAAACCGTACCCTCCAGCTACTAATTATAATGCTAACTTGCAAAATTTCCCTGCCTTTTAAAACAATGGGAAAATGGTGGTGGGATGATACTTAGAAGAATGGCTTCTTGTCTGTCTCCACTAACAAAAATAGGCAACACCAAGTCAGCTAAGCCTCAGCATAGTTATGTCCGTCGCAGCCTTCTTGGGTTTCAGGAGGCACATACAAACGTTAGCAAAATTATGGTGAAACGCTGAAAACCTGCAAATAATTTTCAACGTACTGGTTAATTTGAAAACTCTCCAGCATACTTCTTGGAACAAGCAAGGTACCTGTGCCCACCCATAGAGGAGTATATAGAAACATGGTGGAATCCCAGCTGATGAAGCAAAGGATTCTTAAAGAATAAGATGACCATGCGGATCCTGTTTAATTCTCTGAAACAGAATCCGCACTTTTCACCTGCCAAACACATGCCCACTTCTCCGCTCTGGGGATAATAAAAACAAACCAGTGAATTGACAGATGGCCTAACCAACCCATCCACACTGACCCCACAAAAAAAAAAAAAGTACCCTCCAGCTACTAATTATAATGATAACTTTCAAAATTTCCCTTCATTTTTAAAGAATGGAAAAATGATGGTGGGATGATACTTAGAAGAATGGCTTCTTGTCAGTCTCCACTAACAAAAATAGGCAACACGAAGTCAGCTACGCCTCAGCATACTTATGTCCGTGGCAGCCATATTGGGTTTCAGGAGACACATAAAAACGTTATAACAATTATGGTGAAACGCTGAAAACCTGCAAATAATTTTCAACGTACTGCTTAATTGAAAAGCTCTGCGACATACTTCTTGGAACAAGCCAGTTACCTGTGCCCACACATAGAGGAGTGTATAGAACCATGGTGGATTCCCAGCTGATGAAGCAAAAGTTTCCTAAAGGAACGGGATGAGCATGCGGATCCTGTTTCATTCTCTGAAACAGAATCCGAACTTTTCACCTGCCAAACACATGCCCACTTCTCCTCTCTGGGGATAATAAAAACTAACCAGCGACTGACAGAGGGCCTGACCCCCCCATCCACATCGACCACTTACAAAAAAAAACCGTACCCTCCAGCTACTAATTATAATGCTAACTTGCAACATTTCCCTGCCTTTTAAAACAATGGAAAAATGGTGGTGGGATGATACTTAGAAGAATGGCTTCTTGTCTGTCTCCACTAACAAAAATAGGCAACACCAAGTCAGCTACTCCTCAGCATAGTTATGTCCGTCGCAGCCTTCTTGGGTTTCAGGAGGCACATACAAACGTTATCAAAATTATGGTGAAACGCTGAAAACCTGCAAATAATTTTCAACGTACTGGTTAATTTGAAAACTCTCCAGCATACTTCTTGGAACAGGCCAGGTACCTGTGCCCACGCAAAGAGGAGTACATAGAACCATGGTGGATTTCCAGCTGATGAAGTAAAGGATTATTAAAGGAATGGGATGACCATGGGTATTATCGTTAATTCTCTGAAACAGAATCCGCCCTTTTCACCTGCCAAACACATGCCCACTTCTCCTCTCTGGGGATAATAAAAACTAACCAGCGAACTGACAGAGGGCCTGAACCCCAAATCAACATTGACCACACACAAAAAAAAAAACCGTACCCTCCAGCTACTATTTATAATGCTAACTTGCAAAATTTCCCTGCATTTTAAAACAATGGAAAAATGGTGGTGGGATGATACTTAGAAGAATGGCTTCTTGTCTGTCTCCACTAACAAAAATAGGCAACACCAAGTCAGCTACTCCTCAGCATAGTTATGTCCGTCGCAGCCTTCTTGGGTTTCAGGAGGCACAAACAAACGTTATCACAATTATGGTGAAACTCTGAACACCTGCAAATAATTTATAACGTACTGGTTAATTGAAAAGCTCTGCGGCATACTTCTTGGAACAAGCCAGTTACCTGTTCCCACGCAAAGAGGAGTATATAGAACCATGGTGGATTTCCAGCTGATGAAGTAAAGGATTATTAAAGGAACGGGATGACCATGGGGATCATCGTTAATTCTCTGAAACAGAATCCGCCCTTTTAACCTGCCAAACACATGCCCACTTCTCCTCTCTGGGGATAATAAAAACTAACCAGCGAACTGACAGAGGGCCTGACCCCCCCATCCACACCGACCCCACAGGAAAAAAAAAACCGTACCCTCCAGCTACTAATTATAATGCTAACTTGCAAAATTTCCCTACATTTTAAAACAATGGAAAAATGGTGGTGGGATGATACTTAGAAGAATGGCTTCTTGTCTGTCTCCACTAACAAAAATAGGCAACACCAAGTCAGCTACTCCTCAGCATAGTTATGTCCATCGCAGCCTTCTTGGGTTTCAGGAGCCACAAACAAACGTTATCACAATTATGGTGAAACGCTGAACACCTGCAAATAATTTTCAACGTAGTGGTTAATTTGAACACTCTCCAGCATACTTCTTGGAACAAGCCAGGTACCTGTGCCCACGCATAGAGGAGTATACAGAAACATGGTGGAATCCCAGCTGATGAAGCAAAGGATTCTTAAAGGAATGAGATGACCATGCGGATTCTGTTTAATTCTGTGAAACAGAATCCGCACTTTTCACCTGCCAAACACATGCCCACTACTCTTCTCTGGGGATAATAAAAATAAACCAGCGGTCTGACAGAGGGCCTGAACACCCATCCTGACGGACCCCACAAAAAAAAAAATTACCCTCCAGCTACTAATTATAATGCCAATTTGCAAAATTTCCCTGCATTTTTAAACAATGGAGAAATGATGGTGGGATGATACTTAGAAGAATGGCTTCTTGTCAGTCTCCACTAACAAAAATAGGCAAAACGAAGTCAGCTACGCCTCAGCATAGTTATGTTCGTGGCAGCCATCTTGGGTTTCAGGAGGCACAAACAAACGTTATCACAATTATGGTGAAACGCTGAACACCTGCAAATAATTTTCAACGTAGTGGTTAATTGAAAAGCTCTGCAGCATACTTCTTGGAACAAGCCAGTTACCTGTTCCCACTCAATGAAGAGTATATAGAACCATGGTGGATTTCCAGCTGATGAAGTAAAGGATTATTAAAGGAACCGGATGACCATGGGAATCATCGTCAATTCTCTGAAACAGAATCCGCCCTTTTCACCTGCCAAACACATGCCCACTTCTCCTCTCTGGGGATAATAAAAACTAACCAGCGAACTGACAGAGGGCCTGACCCCCCCATCCACATCGACCACACACAAAAAAAAAAAACCGTACCCTCCAGCTACTAATTATAATGCTAACTTGCAAAATTTCCCTACATTTTAAAACAATGGAAAAATGGTGGTGGGATGATACTTAGAAGAATGGCTTCTTGTCTGTCTCCACTAACAAAAATAGGCAACACCAAGTCAGCTACTCCTCAGCATAGTTATGTCCATCGCAGCCTTCTTGGGTTTCAGGAGCCACAAACAAACGTTATCACAATTATGGTGAAACGCTGAACACCTGCAAATAATTTTCAACGTAGTGGTTAATTTGAACACTCTCCAGCATACTTCTTGGAACAAGCCAGGTACCTGTGCCCACGCATAGAGGAGTATACAGAAACATGGTGGAATCCCAGCTGATGAAGCAAAGGATTCTTAAAGGAATGAGATGACCATGCGGATTCTGTTTAATTCTGTGAAACAGAATCCGCACTTTTCACCTGCCAAACACATGCCCACTACTCTTCTCTGGGGATAATGAAAACAAACCAGCGGTCTGACAGAGGGCCTGAACACCCATCCTGACCGACCCCACAAAAAAAAAATTACCCTCCAGCTACTAATTATAATGCCAATTTGCAAAATTTCCCTGCATTTTTAAACAATGGAGAAATGATGGTGGGATGATACTTAGAAGAATGGCTTCTTGTCAGTCTCCACTGACAAAAATAGGCAACACCAAGTCTGCTACGCCTCGGCATACTTATGTCCATAGCAGCCATATTTGGTTTCAGTAGGCACATACACACGTTATCACAATTATGGTGAAACGCTGAAAACCTGCAAAGGATTTTCAACATACTGGTTAATTGAAAAGCTCTGAGGCATACTTCTTGGAACAAGCCAGTTACCTGTTCCCACTCAATGAAGAGTATATAGAACCATGGTGGATTTCCAGGTGATGAAGTAAAGGATTATTAAAGGAACCGGATGACCATGGGAATCATCGTCAATTCTCTGAAACAGAATCCGCCCTTTTCACCTGCCAAACACATGCCCACTTCTCCTCTCTGGGGATAATAAAAACTAACCAGCAAACTGACAGAGGGCCTCACCCCCCCATCCACATCGACCACACACACAAAAAAACCGTACCCTCCAGCTACTAATTATAATGCTAACTTGCAAAATTTCCCTGCATTTTAAAACAATGGAAAAATGGTGGTGGGATGATACTTAGAAGAATGGCTTCTTGTCTGTCTCCACTAACAAAAATAGGCAACACCAAGTCAGCTACGCCTCAGCATAGTTATGTCCGTCGCAGCCTTCTTGGGTTTCAGGAGGCACATACAAACGTTAGCAAAATTATGGTGAAACGCTGAAAACCTGCAAATAATTTTCAACGTACTGGTTAATTTGAAAACTCTCCAGCGTACTTCTTGGAACAAGCAAGGTACCTGTGCCCACCCATAGAGGAGTATATAGAAACATGGTGGAATCCCAGCTGATGAAGCAAAGGATTCTTAAAGGAATAAGATGACCATGCGGATCCTGTTTAATTCTTTGAAACAGAATCCGCACTTTTCACCTGCCAAACACATGCCCACTACTCTTCTCTGGGGATAAAAAAAAAAAACCAGCGATCTGACAGAGGGCCTGAACACCCATCCTGACCGACCCCAAAAATAAAAAAAGTACCCTCCAGCTACTAAGTATAATGGCAATTTACAAAATTTCCCTGCATTTTTAAACAATGGAGAAATGATGATGGGATGATACTTAGAAGAATGGCTTCTTGTCAGTCTCCACTGACAAAAATGGGCAACACGAAGTCAGCTTCGCCTCAGCATAGTTATGTCTGTAGCAGCCATATTTCGTTTCAGTAGGCACATACACACGTTATCTCAATTATGGTGAAACGCTGAAAACCTGCAAAGGATTTTCAACATGCTGGATAATTGAAAAGCTCTGAGGCATACTTCTTGGAACAAGCCAGTTTCCTGTGCCCACGCATAGAGAAGTATATAGAACGATGGTGGATTCCCAGCTCATGAAGCAAAGGAGTCTTAAAGGAACGGGATTACCATGCGGATCCTTTTTAATTCTCTGTAACAGATCCGCAGTTTTCACCTGCCATACTAATACCCACTTCTCCTCTCTGGGGATAAAAAAACAAACCAGCGAACTCACAGAGGGCCTGACCAACACATCCACACCGACCCCACAGGAAAAAAAAAAAAAAAAAAAACACCGTAGCCTCCAGCTACTAATTATAATGCTAACTTGCAAAATTTTCCTGCATTTTTAAACAATGGAAAAATGATGGTGAGATGATACTTAGAAGAATGGATTCTTGTCAGTCTCCACTAACAAAAATAGGCAAAACGAAGTCAGATACGCCTCAGCATAGTTATGTTCGTGGCAGCCATCTTGGGTTTCAGGAGGCACAAACAAACGTTATCACAATTATGGTGAAACGCTGAACACCTGCAAATAATTTTCAACGTAGTGGTTAATTGAAAAGCTCTGCGGCATACTTCTTGGAACAAGCCAGTTACCTGTTCCCACGCAAAGAGGAGTATATAGAACCATGGTGGATTTCCAGCTGATGAAGTAAAGGATTATTAAAGGAACGGGATGACCATGGGGATCATCGTTAATTCTCTGAAACAGAATCCGCCCTTTTCACCTGCCAAACACATGCCCACTTCTCCTCTCTGGGTATAATAAAAACTAACCAGCGAACTGACAGAGGGCCTGACCCCCCCATCCACATAGACCACACACACAAAAAAATCCGTACCCTCCAGCTACTAATTATAATGCTAACTTGCAAAATTTCCCTGCATTTTAAAACAATGGAAAAATGATGGTGGGATGATACTTAGAAGAATGGCTTATTGTCAGTCTCCACTAACAAAAATAGGCAACACGAAGTCAGCTACGCCTCAGCATACTTATGTCCTTGTCAGCCATATTGGGTTTCAGGAGACACATACAAACGTTATAAGAATTATGGTGAAACGCTGAAAACCTGCAAATAATTTTCAACGTAGTGGTTAATTGAAAAGCTCTGCGGCATACTTCTTGGAACAAGCCAGTTACCTGTGCCCATACATAGAGGAGTATATAGAACCATGGTGGATTCCCAGCTTATGAAGGAAAAGTTTCCTAAAGGAACGGGTTGAGCATGCGGATCCTGTTTCATTCTCTGAAACAGAATCCGCACTTTTCACCTGCCAAACACATGCCCACTTCTCCATTCTGGGGATAATAAAAACAAACCAGCCAACTGACAGAGGGCCTGACCAACACATCCACACCGATCCCACAGGAAAAAAAAACAAAACAAAACACCGAAGCCTCCAGCTACTAATTAGAATGCTAACTTCAAAATTTTCCTGCATTTTTAAACAATGGTAAAATGATGGGGAGATGATACTTAGAAGAATGGATTCTTGTCAGTCTCCACTAACAAAAATAGGCAAAACCAAATCAGCCACGCCTCAGCATCGTTATGTTCGTGGCAGCCATCTTGGGTTTCAGGAGGCACAAACAAACGTTATCAAAATTATGGTGAAACGCTGAACACCTGCAAATAATTTTCAACGTAGTAGTTAATTGAAAAGCTCTGCGGCATACTTCTTGGAACAAGCCAGTTACCTGTTCCCACGCAAAGAGGAGTATGTAGAACCATGGTGGATTTCCAGCTGATGAAGTAAAGGATTATTAAAGGAACGGGATGACCATGGGGATCATCGTTAATTCTCTGAAACAGAATACGCCCTTTTCACCTGCCAAACACATGCCCACTTCTCCTCTCTGGGGATAATAAAAACTAACCAGCGAACTGACAGAGGGCCTGACCCCCCCATCCACATCGACCACACACACAAAAAAAAACCGTACCCTCCAGCTACTAATTATAATGTTATATTGCAAAATTTCCCTGCATTTTAAAACAATGGAAAAATGTTGGTGGGATGATACTTAGAAGAATGGCTTCTTGTCAGTCTCCACTAACAAAAATAGGCAACACCAAGTCAGCTTCTCCTCAGCATAGTTATGTCCGTCGCAGCCTTCTTGGGTTTCAGGAGGCACACACAAACGTTATCAAAATTATGGTGAAACGCTGAAAACCTGCAAATAATTTCCAACGTACTGGTTAATTTGAAAACTCTCCAGCATACTTCTTGGAACAAGCCAGGTACCTGTGCCCACGAATAGAGGAGTATATAGAAACATGGTGGAATCCCAGTTGATGAAGCAAAGGATTCTTAAAGGAATGAGATGACCATGAGGATCCTGCTTAATTCTCTGAAACAGAATCCGCACTTTTCACCTGCCAAACACATGCCCACTACTCTTCTCTGGGGATAATAAAAACAAACCAGCGATCTGACAGAGGGCCTGAACACCCATCCTGACCGACCCCATAAAAAAAAGTACCCTCCAGCTACTAATTATAATGCCAATTTGCAAAATTTCCCTGCATTTTTAAACAGTGGAGAAATGATGGTGGGATGATACTTAGAAGAATGGCTTCTTGTCAGTCTCCACTGACAAAAATAGGCAACACCAAGTCAGCTACGCCTCAGCATAGTTATGTCCGGAGCAGCCATATTTGGTTTCAGTAGGCACATACACACGTTATCACAATTATGGTGAAACGCTGCAAACCTGCAAAGGATTTTCAACATAATGGTTAATTGAAAACCTCTGAGGCATACTTCTTGGAACAAGCCAGTTTCCTGTGCCCACGCATAGAGAAGTATATAGAACCATGGTGGATTCCCAGCTGATGAAGCAAAGGAGTCTTAAAGAAACGGGATTACCATGCGGATCCTGTTTAATTCTCTGAAACTGATCCGCAGTTTTCACCTGCCATACTAATACCCACTTCTCCTCTCTGGGGATAATAAAAACAAACCAGCGAACTGACAGAAGGCCTGACCAACACATCCACACCGACACCACAGGAAAAAAAAAAAAAAAACACCGTAGCCTCCAGGTACTAATAATAATGCTAAGTTGTAAAATTTTCCTGCATTTTTAAACAATGGAAAAATCATGGTGAGATGATACTTAGAAGAATGGATTCTTGTCAGTCTCCACTAACAAAAATAGGCAAAACCAAGTCAGCTACGCCTCAGCATAGTTATGTTGGTGGCAGACATCTTGGGTTTCAAGAGGCACAAACAAACGTTATCACAATTATGGTGAAACGCTGAACACCTGCAAATAATTTTCAACGTACTGGTTAATTGAAATGCTCTGCGGCATACTTCTTGGAACAAGTCAGTTACCTGTTCCCACGCAAAGAGGAGTATATAGAACCATGGTGGATTTCCAGCTCATGAAGCAAACGATTATTAAAGGAACGGGATGACCATGGGGATCATCGTTAATTCTCTGAAACAGAATCCGCCCTTTTCACCTGCCAAACACATGCCCACTTCTCCTCTCTGGGGATAATAAAAACTAACCAGCGAACTGACAGAGGGCCTGACCAACACATCCACATCGACCGCACAAAATAAGAAACCGTACCCTCCAGCTACTAATTATAATGCGAACTTGCAAATTTCCCTGCATTTTAAAACAATGGAAAAATGATGGTGGGATGATACTTAGAAGAATGGCTTCTTGTCTGTCTCCACTAACAAAAATAGGCAACACCAAGTCAGCTACTCCTCAGCATAGTTATGTCCGTCGCAGCCTTCTTGGGTTTCAGGAGTCACATACAAACTTTCTCAAAATTATGGTGAAACGCTGAAAACCTGCAAATAATTTTCAACGTACTGGTTAATTTGAAAACTCTCCAGCATACTTCTTGGAACAAGCCAGGTACCGGTGCCCACGCATAGAGGAGTATATAGAAACATGGTGGATTCCCAGCTGATGAAGCAAAGGATTCTTAAAGGAATGAGATGACCATGCGGATCCTCTTTAATTCTCTGAAACAGAATCCGCACTTTTCACCTGCCAAACACATGCTCACTACTCTTCTCTGGGGATAATAAAAACAAACCAGCGATCTGACAGAGGGCCTGAACACCCATCCTCCCCGACCCCACAAAAAAAAAAAAAAGTACCCTCCAGGTACTAATTATAATGCCAATTTGCAAAATTTCCCTGCATTTTTAAACAATGGAGAAATGATGGTGGGATGATACTTAGAAGAATGGCTTCTTGTCAGTCTCCACTGACAAAAATAGGCAACACCAAGTCAGCTACGCCTCAGCATAGTTATGTCCGTAGCAGCCATATTTGGTTTCAGTAGGCACATACACACGTTATCACAATTATGGTGAAACGCTGAAAACCTGGAAAGGATTTTCAACATACTGGTTAATTGAAAAGCTCTGAGACATACTTCTTGGAACAAGCCAGTTTCCTGTGCCCACGCATAGAGAAGTATATAGAACCATGGTGGATTCCCAACTCATGAAGCAAAGGATTCTTAAAGGAACGGGATTACCATGCGGATCCTGTTTAATTCTCTGAAACAGATCCGCAGTTTTCACCTGCCATACTAATACCCACTTCTCCTCTCTGGGGATAATAAAAACTAACCAGCGAACTGACAGAGGGCCTGACCAACACATCCACACCGACCCCACAGGAAAAAAAAAAAAAAACAAAAAACACCGTAGCCTCCAGCTACTAATTAAAATGCTAACTTGCAAAATTTTCCTGCATTTTTAAACAATGGAAAAATGATGGTGAGGTGATACTTAGAAGAATGGATTCTTGTCAGTGTCCACTAACAAAAATAGGAAAAACCAAGTCAGCTACGCCTCAGCATAGTTATGTTCGTGGCAGCCATCTTGGGTTTCAGGAGGCACAAACAAACGTTATCACAATTATGGTGAAGCGCTGAACACCTGCAAATAATTTTCAACGTAGTGGTTAATTGAAAAGCTCTGCGGCATACTTCTTGGAACAAGCCAGTTACCTGTTCCCACGCAAAGAGGAGTATATAGAACCATGGTGGATTTCCAGCTGATGAAGTAAAGGATTATTAACGTCACGGGATGACCATGGGGATATTCGTTAATTCTCTGAAACAGAATCCGCCCTTTCCACCGGCCAAACACATGCCCACCTCTCCTCTCTGGGGATAATAAAAACTAACCAGCGAACTGACAGAGGGCCTGACCAACACATCCACATCGACCACACACAACAAAAAAACCGTACCCTCCAGCTACTAATTATAATGCCAATTTGCAAAATTTCCCTGCATTTTTAAACAATGGAGATATGATGGTGAGATGATACTTATAAGAATGGCTCTTGTCAGTCTCCACTGACAAAAATAGGCAACACCAAGTCAGCTACGCCTGATCATAGTTATGTCTGTAGCAGCCATATTTGGTTTCAGTAGGCACATACACACGTTATGACAATTATGGTGAAACGCTGAAATCCTGCAAAGGATTTTCAACATACTGGTTAATTGAAAAGCTCTGAGGCATACTTCTTGGAACAAGCCAGTTTCCTGTGCCCTCGCATAAAGAAGTATATAGAACCATGGTGGATTCCCAGCTCATGAAGCAAAGGATTCTTAAAGGAACGGGATTACCATGCGGATCCTGTTTAATTCTCTGAAACAGAATCCGCCCTTTTCACCTGCCAAACACATGCCCACTTCTCCTCTCTGGGGATAATAAACACTAACCAGCGAACTGACAGAGGGCCTGACCCCCCCATCCACACCGACCCCACAGGAAAAAAAAAAAATAAACACCGTAGCCTCCAACTACTAATTATAATGCTAACTTGGAAAATTTCCCTGCATTTTAAAACAAAGGAAAAATGGTGGTGGGATGATACTTAGAAGAATGGCTTCTTGTCAGTCTCCACTAACAAAAATAGGCAACACCGAGTCAGCTACTCCTCAGCATAGTTATGTCCGTCGCAGCCTTCTTGGGTTTCAGGAGGCACAAACAAACGTTATCACAATTATGGTGAAATGCTGAACACCTGCAAATAATTTTCAACGTAGTGGTTAATTGAAAAGCTCTGCGGCATACTTCTTGGAACAAGCCAGTTACCTGTGCCCAAACATAGAGGAGTATATAGAACCATGGTGGATTCCCAGCTGATGAAGCAAAAGTTTCCTAAAGGAACGGGATGGGCATGCGGATCCTGTTTCATTCTCTGAAACAGAATCCGAACTTTTCACCTGCCAAACACATGCCCACTTTTCCTCTCTGGGGATAATAAAAACTAACCAGCGAACTGACAGAGGGCCTGACCCCCCCATCCACATCGACCACACACACAAAAAAAACCGTACCCTCCAGCTACTAATTATAATGCTAACTTGCAAAATTTCCCTGCATTTTTAAACAATGGAAAAATAATGGTGAGATGATACTTAGAAGAATGGCTTCTTGTCAGTCTCCACTAACAAAAATAGGCAACAGGAAGTCAGCTACGCCTCAGCATACTTATGTTCATGGCAGCCATATTGGGTTTCAGGAGACACATACAAACGTTATAAGAATTATGGTGAAACGCTGAAAACCTGCAAATAATTTTCAGCGTACTGCTTAATTGAAAAGCTCTGCGGCATACTTCTTGGAACAAGCCAGTTACCTGTGCCCAAACATAGAGGAGTATATAGAACCATGGTGGATTCTCAGCTGATTAAGCAAATGTTTCCTAAAGGAACGGGATGAGCATGGGGATCATCGTTAATTCTCTGAAACAGAATCCGCTCTTTTCACCTGCCAAACACATGCCCACTTCTCCTCTCTAGGGATAATAAAAACTAACCAGCGAACTGACAGAGGGCCTGACCCCCCCATCCACATCGACCACACACACAAAAAAAAAACCGTACCCTCCAGCTACTAATTATAATGCTAACTTGCAAAATTTTCCTGCATTTTAAAACAATGGAAAAACGGTGGTGGGATGATACTTAGAAGAATGGTTTCTTGTCAGTCTCCACTAACAAAAATAGGCAACACCAAGTCAACTACTCCTCAGCATAGTTATGTCCCTCGCAGCCTTCTTGGGTTTCAGGAGGCACAAACAAACGTTATCACAATTATGGTGAAACGCTGAACACCTGCAAATAATTTTCAACGTACTGCTTAATTGAAAAGCTCTGCGGCATACTTGTTGGAACAAGCCAGTTACCTGTTCCCACGCAAAGAGGAGTATATAGAACCATGGTGGATTTCCAGCTGATGAAGTTAAGGATTATTAAAGGAACGGGATGACCATGGAGATCATCGTTAATTCTATGAAACAGAATCCGCCCTTTTCACCTGCCAAACACATGCCCACTTCTCCTCTCTGGGGATAATAAAAACTAACCAGCGAACTGACAGGGGGCCTGATCAACACATCCACATCGACCACACACACAAAAAAAAACCGTACCCTCCAGCTACTAATTATAATGCCAACTTGCAAAATTTCCCTGCATTTAAAAACAATGGAAAAATTGTGGTGGGATGATACTTAGAAGAATGGCTTCTTGTCAGTCTCCACTAACAAAAATAGGCAACACCGAGTCAGCTACTCCTCAGCATAGTTATGTCCGTCGCAGCCTTCTTGGGTTTCAGGAGGCACAAACAAACGTTATCACAATTATGGTGAAATGCTGAACACCTGCAAATAATTTTCAACGTAGTGGTTAATTGAAAAGCTCTGCGGCATACTTCTTGGAACAAGCCAGTTACCTGTGCCCAAACATAGAGGAGTATATAGAACCATGGTGGATTCCCAGCTGATGAAGCAAAAGTTTCCTAAAGGAACGGGATGGGCATGCGGATCCTGTTTTATTCTCTGAAACAGAATCCGAACTTTTCACCTGCCAAACACATGCCCACTTTTCCTCTCTGGGGATAATAAAAACTAACCAGCGAACTGACAGAGGGCCTGACCCCCCCATCCACATCGACCACACACACAAAAAAAACCGTACCCTCCAGCTACTAATTATAATGCTAACTTGCAAAATTTCCCTGCATTTTTAAACAATGGAAAAATAATGGTGAGATGATACTTAGAAGAATGGCTTCTTGTCAGTCTCCACTAACAAAAATAGGCAACAGGAAGTCAGCTACGCCTCAGCATACTTATGTTCATGGCAGCCATATTGGGTTTCAGGAGACACATACAAACGTTATAAGAATTATGGTGAAACGCTGAAAACCTGCAAATAATTTTCAGCGTACTGCTTAATTGAAAAGCTCTGCGGCATACTTCTTGGAACAAGCCAGTTACCTGTGCCCAAACATAGAGGAGTATATAGAACCATGGTGGATTCTCAGCTGATTAAGCAAATGTTTCCTAAAGGAACGGGATGAGCATGGGGATCATCGTTAATTCTCTGAAACAGAATCCGCTCTTTTCACCTGCCAAACACATGCCCACTTCTCCTCTCTAGGGATAATAAAAACTAACCAGCGAACTGACAGAGGGCCTGACCCCCCCATCCACATCGACCACACACACAAAAAAAAAACCGTACCCTCCAGCTACTAATTATAATGCTAACTTGCAAAATTTTCCTGCATTTTAAAACAATGGAAAAACGGTGGTGGGATGATACTTAGAAGAATGGTTTCTTGTCAGTCTCCACTAACAAAAATAGGCAACACCAAGTCAACTACTCCTCAGCATAGTTATGTCCCTCGCAGCCTTCTTGGGTTTCAGGAGGCACAAACAAACGTTATCACAATTATGGTGAAACGCTGAACACCTGCAAATAATTTTCAACGTACTGCTTAATTGAAAAGCTCTGCGGCATACTTGTTGGAACAAGCCAGTTACCTGTTCCCACGCAAAGAGGAGTATATAGAACCATGGTGGATTTCCAGCTGATGAAGTTAAGGATTATTAAAGGAACGGGATGACCATGGAGATCATCGTTAATTCTATGAAACAGAATCCGCCCTTTTCACCTGCCAAACACATGCCCACTTCTCCTCTCTGGGGATAATAAAAACTAACCAGCGAACTGACAGGGGGCCTGATCAACACATCCACATCGACCACACACACAAAAAAAAACCGTACCCTCCAGCTACTAATTATAATGCCAACTTGCAAAATTTCCCTGCATTTAAAAACAATGGAAAAATTGTGGTGGGATGATACTTAGAAGAATGGCTTCTTGTCAGTCTCCACTAACAAAAATAGGCAACACCAAGTCAGCTACTCCTCAGCATAGTTATGTCCGTCGCAGCCTTCTTGGGTTTCAGGAAGCACAAACAAACGTTATCACAATTATGGTCAAACGCTGAACACCTGCAAATAATTTTCAACGTACTGGCTAATTGAAAAGCTCTGCGGCATACTTCTTGAAACAAGCCAGTTACCTGTTCCCACGCAAAGAGGAGTATATAGAACCATGGTGGATTTCCAGCTGATGAAGTTAAGGATTATTAAAGGAATGGGATGACCATGGGGATCATTTTTAATTCTCTGAAACAGAATCCGCCCTTATCACCTGCCAAACACATGCTCACTTCTCCTCTCTGGGGATAATAAAAACTAACCAGAGAACTGACAGAGGGCCTGACCCCCCCATCCACATCGACCACACACACAAAAAAAAAAAAACCGTACCCTCCAGCTACTAATTATAATGCTAACTTGCAAAATTTCCCTGCATTTTAAAACAATGGAAAAATGGTGGTGGGATGATACTTAGAAGAATGGATTCTTGTCAGTCTCCACTAACAAAAATAGGCAACACCAAGTCAGCTACTCCTCAGCATAGTTATGTCCGTCGTAGCTCTCTTGGGTTTCAGGAGGCACAAACAAACGTTATCACAATTATGGTGAAACGCTGAACACCTGCAAATAATTTTCAACGTACTGGTTAATTGAAAAGCTCTGCGGCATACTTCTTGGAACAAGCCACTTACCTGTTCCCACGCAAAGAGGAGTATATAGAACCATGGTGGATTTCCAGCTGATGAAGTTATGGATTATTAAAGGAACGGGATGACCATGGGGATCATCATTAATTCTCTGAAACAGAATCCGCCCTTTTCACCTGCCAAACACATGCCCACTTCTCCTCTCTGGGGATAATAAAAACAAACCAGCGAACTGACAGAGGGCCTCACCAACACATCCACACCGACCCCACAGGAAAAAAAAAAAAACAACACCGTAGCCTCCAGCTACTAATTATAATGCTAACTTGCAAAATTATCCTGCATTTTTTAACAATGGAAAAATGATGGTGAGATGATACTTAGAAGAATGGATTCTTGTCAGTCTCCACTAAGAAAAATAGGCAAAACCAAGTCAGCTACGCCTCAGCATAGTTATGTTCGTTGCAGGCATCTTGGGTTTCAGGAAGCACAAACAAACGTTATCACAATTATGGTGAAATGCTGAACACCTGCAAATAATTTTCAACGTAGTGGTTAATTGAAAAGCTCTGCGGCATACTTCTTGGAACAAGCCAGTTACCTGTTCCCACGCAAAGAGAAGTATATAGAACCATGGTGGATTTCCAGCTGATGAAGTAAAGGATGATTAAAGGAACGGGATGACCATGGGGATCATCGTTAATTCTCTGAAACAGAATCCGCCCTTTTCACCTGCCAAACACATGCCCACTTCTCCTCTCTGGGGATAATAAAAACTAACCAGCGAACTGACAGAGGGCCTGATCAACACATCCACATCGACCACACACACAAAAAAAAAACCGTACCCTCCAGCTACTAATTATAATGCCAACTTGCAAAATTTCCCTGCATTTAAAAACAATGGAAAAATGTTGGTGGGATGATACTTAGAAGAATGGCTTCTTGTCAGTCTCCACTAACAAAAATAGGCAACACCAAGTCAGCTACTCCTCAGCATAGTTATGTCCGTCGCAGCCTTCTTGGGTTTCAGGAAGCACAAACAAACGTTATCACAATTATGGTGAAACGCTGAACACCTGCAAATAATTTTCAACGTACTGGCTAATTGAAAAGCTCTGCGGCATACTTCTTGGAACAAGCCAGTTACCTGTTCCCACGCATAGAGGAGTATATAGAAACATGGTGGAATCCCAGCTGATGAAGCAAAGGATTCTTAAAGGAATGAGATGACCATGCGGATCCTGTTGAATTCTCTGAAACAGAATCCGCACTTTTCACCTGCCAAACACATGCCCACTACTCTTCTCTGGGGATAATAAAAACAAACCAGCGATCTGACAGAGGGCCTGAACACCCATCCTGACCGACCCCACAAAAAAAAAAAGTACCCTCCAGCTACTATTTATAATGCCAATTTGCAAAATTTCCCTGCATTTTTAAACAATGGAGAAATGATGGTGGGATGATACTTAGAAGAATGGCTTCTTGTCAGTCTCCACTGACAAAAATAGGCAACACCAAGTCAGCTACGCCTCAGCATAGTTATGTCCGTAGCAGCCATATTTGGTTTCAGTAGGCACATACACACGTTATCACAATTATGGTGAAACGCTGAAAACCTGCAAAGGATTTTCAACATACTGGTTAATTGAAAAGCTCTGAGGCATACTTCTTGGAACAAGCCAGTTTCCTGTGCCCACGCATAGAGAAGTATATAGAACGATGGTGGATTCCCAGCTCATGAAGCAAAGGATTCTTAAAAGAACGGGATTACCATGCGGATCCTGTTTAATTCTCTGAAACAGATCCGCAGTTTTCACCTGCCATACTAATACCCACTTCTCCTCTCTGGGGATTATAAAAACAAACCAGCGAACTGACAGAGGGCCTGACCAACACATCCACACCGACCCAACAGATAAAAAAAAAAAAAACACCGTAGCCTCCAGCTACTAATTATAATACTAACTTGCAAAATTTTCCTGCATTTTTAAACAATGGAAAAATGATGGTGAGATGATACTTAGAAGAATGGATTCTTGTCAGTCTCCAGGAACAAAAATCGGCAAAACCAAGTCAGCTACGCCTCAGCATAGTTATGTTCGTGGCAGCCATCTTGGGTTTCAGGAGACACAAACAATCGTTATCACAATTATGGTGAAACGCTGAACACCTGCAAATAAATTTCAACGTAGTGGTTAATTGAAAAGCTCTGTGGCATACTTCTTGGAACAAGCTAGTTACCTGTTCCCACGCAAAGAGGAGTATATATAACCATGGTGGATTTCCAGCTGATGAAGTAAAGGATTATTAAAGGAACGGGATTACCATGCGGATCCTGTTTAATTCTCTGAAACAGAATACGCCCTTTTCACCTGCCAAACACATGCCCACTTCTCCTCTCTGGGGAAAATAAAAACTAACCAGCGAACTGACAGAGGGCCTGACCCCCCCATCCACATCGACCGCACAAAAAAAAAAAAACGTACCCTCCAGCTACTAATTATAATGCTAACTTGCAAAATTTCCCTGCATTTTAAAACAATGGAAAAATGTTGGTGGGATGATACTTAGAAGAATGGCTTCTTGTCAGTCTCCACTAACAAAAATAGGCAAAAGCAAGTCAGCTACTCCTCCGCATAGTTATGTCCATTGCAGCCTTCTTGGGTTTCAGGAGGCACAAACAAACGTTATCACAATTATGGTGAAACGCTGAACACCTGCAAATAATTTTCAACGTAGTGGTTAATTGAAAAGCTCTGCGGCATACTTCTTGGAACAAGCCAGTTACTTGTTCCCACGCAAAGAGGAGTATATAGAACCATGGTCGATTTCCAGCTGATGAAGTAAAGGATTATTAAAGGAACGGGATGACCATCGGGATCATCGTTAATTCTCTGAAACAGAATCGCCCTTTTCACCTGACAAACACATGCCCACTTCTCCTCTCTGGGGATAATAATAACTAACCAGCGAACTGACAGAGGGCCTGACCCCCCCATCCACATCGACCACACACAAAAAAAAACTGTACCTCCAGCTACTAATTATAATGCTAACTTGCCAAATTTCCCTGCATTTTAAAACAATGCAAAAATGGTGGTGGGATGATACTTAGAAGAATGGCTTCTTGTCTTTCTCCACTAACAAAAATAGGCAACACCAAGTCAGCTACTCCTCAGCATAGTTATGTCCGTCGCAGCCTTCTTGGGTTTCAGGAGGCACATACAAACGTTATCAAAATTATGGTGAAACGCTGAAAACCTGCAAAGGATTTTCAACATACTGATTAATTGAAAAGCTCTGAGGCATACTTCTTGGAACAAGCCAGTTTCCTGTGCCCACGCATAGAGAAGTATATAGAACCATGGTGGATTCCCAGCTCATGAAGCAAAGGATTCTTAAAGGAACGGGATTACCATGTGGATCCTGTTTAATTATCTGAAACAGATGCGCAGTTTTCACCTGCCATACTAATACCCACTTCTCATCTCTGGGGATAATAAAAACAAACCAGCGAATTGACAGAGGGCCTGACCAACACATCCACACAGACCCCACAGGAAAAAAAAAAAAAAAAAAACACCGTAGCCTCCAGCTACTAATTATAATGCTAACTTGTAAAATTTCCCTGCATTTTAAAACAATGCAAAAATGGTGGTGGAATGATACTTAGAAGAATGGCTTCTTGTCTGTCTCCACTAACTAAAATAGGCAACACCAAGTCAGCTACTCCTCAGCATAGTTATGTCCGTCGCAGCCTTCTTGGGTTTCAGGAGGCACATACAAACGTTATCAAAATTATGATGAAACGCTGAAAACCTGCAAATGATTTTCAACGTAGTGGTTAATTGAAAAGCTCTGCGGCATACTTCTTGGAACAAGCCAGGTACCTGTGCCCACGCATAGAGGAGTATATAGAAACATGGTGGAATCCCAGCTGATGAAGCAAAGGATTCTTAAAGGAATGAGATGACCATGCGGATCCTGTTTAATTCTCTGAAACAGAATCCGCACTTTTCACCTGCCAAACACATGCCCACTACTCTTCTCTGGGGATAATAAAAACAAACCAGCGATCTGACAGAGGGCCTGAACACCCATCCTGACCGACCCCACAAAAAAAAAAAGTACCCTCCAGCTACTAATTATAATGCCAATTTGCAAAATTTCCCTGCATTTTTAAACAATGGAGAAATGATGGTGGGATGATACTTAGAAGAATGGCTTCTTGTCAGTCTCCACTGACAAAAATAGGCAACACGAAGTCAGCTTCGCCTCAGCATAGTTATGTCTGTAGCAGCCATATTTCGTTTCAGTAGGCACATACACACGTTATCTCAATTATGGTGAAACGCTGAAAACCTGCAAAGGATTTTCAACATGCTGGATAATTGAAAAGCTCTGAGGCATACTTCTTGTAACAAGGCAGTTTCCTGTGCCCACGCATAGAGAAGTATATAGAACGATGGTGGATTCCCAGCTCATGAAGCAAAGGAGTCTTAAAGGAACGGGATTACCATGCGGATCCTTTTTAATTCTCTGTAACAGATCCGCAGTTTTCACCTGCCATACTAATACCCACTTCTCCTCTCTGGGGATAAAAAAACAAACCAGCGAACTGACAGAGGGCCTGACCAACACATCCACACCGACCCCACAGGAAAAAAAAAAAAAAAAAAAACACCGTAGCCTCCAGCTACTAATTATAATGCTAACTTGCAAAATTTTCCTGCATTTTTAAACAATGGAAAAATGATGGTGAGATGATACTTAGAAGAATGGATTCTTGTCAGTCTCCACTAACAAAAATAGGCAAAACGAAGTCAGCTACGCCTCAGCATAGTTATGTTCGTGGCAGCCATCTTGGGTTTCAGGAGGCACAAACAAACGTTATCACAATTATGGTGAAACGCTGAACACCTGCAAATAATTTTCAACGTAGTGGTTAATTGAAAAGCTCTGCGGCATACTTCTTGGAACAAGCCAGTTACCTGTTCCCACGCAAAGAGGAGTATATAGAACCATGGTGGATTTCCAGCTGATGAAGTAAAGGATTATTAAAGGAACGGGATGACCATGGGGATCATCGTTAATTCTCTGAAACAGAATCCGCCCTTTTCACCTGCCAAACACATGCCCACTTCTCCTCTCTGGGTATAATAAAAACTAACCAGCGAACTGACAGAGGGCCTGACCCCCCCATCCACATAGACCACACACACAAAAAAATCCGTACCCTCCAGCTACTAATTATAATGCTAACTTGCAAAATTTCCCTGCATTTTAAAACAATGGAAAAATGATGGTGGGATGATACTTAGAAGAATGGCTTATTGTCAGTCTCCACTAACAAAAATAGGCAACACGAAGTCAGCTACGCCTCAGCATACTTATGTCCTTGTCAGCCATATTGGGTTTCAGGAGACACATACAAACGTTATAAGAATTATGGTGAAACGCTGAAAATCTGCAAATAATTTTCAACGTAGTGGTTAATTGAAAAGCTCTGCGGCATACTTCTTGGAACAAGCCAGTTACCTGTGCCCATACATAGAGGAGTATATAGAACCATGGTGGATTCCCAGCTTATGAAGGAAAAGTTTCCTAAAGGAACGGGTTGAGCATGCGGATCCTGTTTCATTCTCTGAAACAGAATCCGCACTTTTCACCTGCCAAACACATGCCCACTTCTCCATTCTGGGGATAATAAAAACAAACCAGCCAACTGACAGAGGGCCTGACCAACACATCCACACCGATCCCACAGGAAAAAAAAACAAAACAAAACACCGAAGCCTCCAGCTACTAATTAGAATGCTAACTTCAAAATTTTCCTGCATTTTTAAACAATGGTAAAATGATGGGGAGATGATACTTAGAAGAATGGATTCTTGTCAGTCTCCACTAACAAAAATAGGCAAAACCAAATCAGCCACGCCTCAGCATCGTTATGTTCGTGGCAGCCATCTTGGGTTTCAGGAGGCACAAACAAACGTTATCAAAATTATGGTGAAACGCTGAACACCTGCAAATAATTTTCAACGTAGTAGTTAATTGAAAAGCTCTGCGGCATACTTCTTGGAACAAGCCAGTTACCTGTTCCCACGCAAAGAGGAGTATGTAGAACCATGGTGGATTTCCAGCTGATGAAGTAAAGGATTATTAAAGGAACGGGATGACCATGGGGATCATCGTTAATTCTCTGAAACAGAATACGCCCTTTTCACCTGCCAAACACATGCCCACTTCTCCTCTCTGGGGATAATAAAAACTAACCAGCGAACTGACAGAGGGCCTGACCCCCCCATCCACATCGACCACACACACAAAAAAAAACCGTACCCTCCAGCTACTAATTATAATGTTATATTGCAAAATTTCCCTGCATTTTAAAACAATGGAAAAATGTTGGTGGGATGATACTTAGAAGAATGGCTTCTTGTCAGTCTCCACTAACAAAAATAGGCAACACCAAGTCAGCTTCTCCTCAGCATAGTTATGTCCGTCGCAGCCTTCTTGGGTTTCAGGAGGCACACACAAACGTTATCAAAATTATGGTGAAACGCTGAAAACCTGCAAATAATTTCCAACGTACTGGTTAATTTGAAAACTCTCCAGCATACTTCTTGGAACAAGCCAGGTACCTGTGCCCACGAATAGAGGAGTATATAGAAACATGGTGGAATCCCAGTTGATGAAGCAAAGGATTCTTAAAGGAATGAGATGACCATGCGGATCCTGCTTAATTCTCTGAAACAGAATCCGCACTTTTCACCTGCCAAACACATGCCCACTACTCTTCTCTGGGGATAATAAAAACAAACCAGCGATCTGACAGAGGGCCTGAACACCCATCCTGACCGACCCCATAAAAAAAAGTACCCTCCAGCTACTAATTATAATGCCAATTTGCAAAATTTCCCTGCATTTTTAAACAGTGGAGAAATGATGGTGGGATGATACTTAGAAGAATGGCTTCTTGTCAGTCTCCACTGACAAAAATAGGCAACACCAAGTCAGCTACGCCTCAGCATAGTTATGTCCGGAGCAGCCATATTTGGTTTCAGTAGGCACATACACACGTTATCACAATTATGGTGAAACGCTGCAAACCTGCAAAGGATTTTCAACATAATGGTTAATTGAAAAGCTCTGAGGCATACTTCTTGGAACAAGCCAGTTTCCTGTGCCCACGCATAGAGAAGTATATAGAACCATGGTGGATTCCCAGCTGATGAAGCAAAGGAGTCTTAAAGAAACGGGATTACCATGCGGATCCTGTTTAATTCTCTGAAACTGATCCGCAGTTTTCACCTGCCATACTAATACCCACTTCTCCTCTCTGGGGATAATAAAAACAAACCAGCGAACTGACAGAAGGCCTGACCAACACATCCACACCGACACCACAGGAAAAAAAAAAAAAAAACACCGTAGCCTCCAGGTACTAATAATAATGCTAAGTTGTAAAATTTTCCTGCATTTTTAAACAATGGAAAAATCATGGTGAGATGATACTTAGAAGAATGGATTCTTGTCAGTCTCCACTAACAAAAATAGGCAAAACCAAGTCAGCTACGCCTCAGCATAGTTATGTTGGTGGCAGACATCTTGGGTTTCAAGAGGCACAAACAAACGTTATCACAATTATGGTGAAACGCTGAACACCTGCAAATAATTTTCAACGTACTGGTTAATTGAAATGCTCTGCGGCATACTTCTTGGAACAAGTCAGTTACCTGTTCCCACGCAAAGAGGAGTATATAGAACCATGGTGGATTTCCAGCTCATGAAGCAAACGATTATTAAAGGAACGGGATGACCATGGGGATCATCGTTAATTCTCTGAAACAGAATCCGCCCTTTTCACCTGCCAAACACATGCCCACTTCTCCTCTCTGGGGATAATAAAAACTAACCAGCGAACTGACAGAGGGCCTGACCAACACATCCACATCGACCGCACAAAATAAGAAACCGTACCCTCCAGCTACTAATTATAATGCGAACTTGCAAATTTCCCTGCATTTTAAAACAATGGAAAAATGATGGTGGGATGATACTTAGAAGAATGGCTTCTTGTCTGTCTCCACTAACAAAAATAGGCAACACCAAGTCAGCTACTCCTCAGCATAGTTATGTCCGTCGCAGCCTTCTTGGGTTTCAGGAGTCACATACAAACTTTATCAAAATTATGGTGAAACGCTGAAAACCTGCAAATAATTTTCAACGTACTGGTTAATTTGAAAACTCTCCAGCATACTTCTTGGAACAAGCCAGGTACCGGTGCCCACGCATAGAGGAGTATATAGAAACATGGTGGATTCCCAGCTGATGAAGCAAAGGATTCTTAAAGGAATGAGATGACCATGCGGATCCTCTTTAATTCTCTGAAACAGAATCCGCACTTTTCACCTGCCAAACACATGCTCACTACTCTTCTCTGGGGATAATAAAAACAAACCAGCGATCTGACAGAGGGCCTGAACACCCATCCTCCCCGACCCCACAAAAAAAAAAAAAAGTACCCTCCAGGTACTAATTATAATGCCAATTTGCAAAATTTCCCTGCATTTTTAAACAATGGAGAAATGATGGTGGGATGATACTTAGAAGAATGGCTTCTTGTCAGTCTCCACTGACAAAAATAGGCAACACCAAGTCAGCTACGCCTCAGCATAGTTATGTCCGTAGCAGCCATATTTGGTTTCAGTAGGCACATACACACGTTATCACAATTATGGTGAAACGCTGAAAACCTGGAAAGGATTTTCAACATACTGGTTAATTGAAAAGCTCTGAGACATACTTCTTGGAACAAGCCAGTTTCCTGTGCCCACGCATAGAGAAGTATATAGAACCATGGTGGATTCCCAACTCATGAAGCAAAGGATTCTTAAAGGAACGGGATTACCATGCGGATCCTGTTTAATTCTCTGAAACAGATCCGCAGTTTTCACCTGCCATACTAATACCCACTTCTCCTCTCTGGGGATAATAAAAACTAACCAGCGAACTGACAGAGGGCCTGACCAACACATCCACACCGACCCCACAGGAAAAAAAAAAAAAAACAAAAAACACCGTAGCCTCCAGCTACTAATTAAAATGCTAACTTGCAAAATTTTCCTGCATTTTTAAACAATGGAAAAATGATGGTGAGGTGATACTTAGAAGAATGGATTCTTGTCAGTGTCCACTAACAAAAATAGGAAAAACCAAGTCAGCTACGCCTCAGCATAGTTATGTTCGTGGCAGCCATCTTGGGTTTCAGGAGGCACAAACAAACGTTATCACAATTATGGTGAAGCGCTGAACACCTGCAAATAATTTTCAACGTAGTGGTTAATTGAAAAGCTCTGCGGCATACTTCTTGGAACAAGCCAGTTACCTGTTCCCACGCAAAGAGGAGTATATAGAACCATGGTGGATTTCCAGCTGATGAAGTAAAGGATTATTAACGTCACGGGATGACCATGGGGATATTCGTTAATTCTCTGAAACAGAATCCGCCCTTTCCACCTGCCAAACACATGCCCACCTCTCCTCTCTGGGGATAATAAAAACTAACCAGCGAACTGACAGAGGGCCTGACCAACACATCCACATCGACCACACACAACAAAAAAACCGTACCCTCCCGCTACTAATTATAATGCTAACTTTCAAAATTTCCCTGCATTTTAAAACAATGGAAAAATGGTGGTGGGATGAGACTTAGAAGAATGGCATCTTGTCAGTCTCCACTAACAAAAATAGGCAACACCAAGTCAGCTACTCCTCAGCATAGTTATGTCCGTCGCAGCCTTCTTGGGTTTCAGGAGGCACAAACAAACGTTATCACAATTATGGTGAAACGCTGAAAACCTGCAAATAATTTTCAACGTAGTGGTTAATTGAAAAGCTCTGCGGCATACTTCTTGGAACAAGCTAGTTACCTGTTCCCACGCAAAGAGGAGTATATAGAACCATGGTGGATTTCCAGCTGATGAAGTAAAGGATTATTAAAGGAACGGGATGACCATGGGGATCATCGTTAATTCCCTGAAACAGAATCCGCCCTTTTCACCTGCCAAACACATGCCCACTTCTCCTCTCTGGGGATAATAAAAACTAACCAGCGAACTGACAGAGGGCCTGACCCCCCCATCCACATCGACCACACACAAAAAAAAACCGTACCCTCCAGCTACTAATTATAATGCTAACTTGCAAAATTTCCTTGCCTTTTAAAACAATGGAAAAATGGTGGTGTGATGATACTTAGAAGAATGGCTTCTTGTCTGTCTCCACTAACAAAAATAGGCAACACCAAGTCAGCTACTCCTCAGCATAGTTATGTCCGTCGCAGCCTTCTTGGGTTTCAGGAGGCACATACAAACGTTATCAAAATTATGGTGAAACGCTGAAAACCTACACATAATTTTCAACGTACTGGTTAATTTGAAAACTATCCAGCATACTTCTTGGAACAAGCCAGGTACCTGTGCCCACCCATAGAGGAGTATATGGAAACATCGTGGAATCCCAGCTGATGAAGCAAAGGATTCTTAAAGGAATTAGATGACCATGCGGATCTTGTTTAATTCTCTGAAACAGAATCCGCCCTTTTCACCTGCCAAACACATGCCCACTACTCTTCTCTGGGGATAATAAAAACAAACCAGCGATCTGACAGAGGGCCTGAACACCCATCCTGACCGACCCCACAAAAAAAAAAGTACCCTCCAGCTACTAATTATAATGCCAATTTGCAAAATTTCCCTGCATTTTTAAACAATGGAGATATGATGGTGAGATGATACTTATAAGAATGGCTCTTGTCAGTCTCCACTGACAAAAATAGGCAACACCAAGTCAGCTACGCCTGATCATAGTTATGTCTGTAGCAGCCATATTTGGTTTCAGTAGGCACATACACACGTTATGACAATTATGGTGAAACGCTGAAATCCTGCAAAGGATTTTCAACATACTGGTTAATTGAAAAGCTCTGAGGCATACTTCTTGGAACAAGCCAGTTTCCTGTGCCCTCGCATAAAGAAGTATATAGAACCATGGTGGATTCCCAGCTCATGAAGCAAAGGATTCTTAAAGGAACGGGATTACCATGCGGATCCTGTTTAATTCTCTGAAACAGAATCCGCCCTTTTCACCTGCCAAACACATGCCCACTTCTCCTCTCTGGGGATAATAAACACTAACCAGCGAACTGACAGAGGGCCTGACCCCCCCATCCACACCGACCCCACAGGAAAAAAAAAAAATAAACACCGTAGCCTCCAACTACTAATTATAATGCTAACTTGGAAAATTTCCCTGCATTTTAAAACAAAGGAAAAATGGTGGTGGGATGATACTTAGAAGAATGGCTTCTTGTCAGTCTCCACTAACAAAAATAGGCAACACCGAGTCAGCTACTCCTCAGCATAGTTATGTCCGTCGCAGCCTTCTTGGGTTTCAGGAGGCACAAACAAACGTTATCACAATTATGGTGAAATGCTGAACACCTGCAAATAATTTTCAACGTAGTGGTTAATTGAAAAGCTCTGCGGCATACTTCTTGGAACAAGCCAGTTACCTGTGCCCAAACATAGAGGAGTATATAGAACCATGGTGGATTCCCAGCTGATGAAGCAAAAGTTTCCTAAAGGAACGGGATGGGCATGCGGATCCTGTTTCATTCTCTGAAACAGAATCCGAACTTTTCACCTGCCAAACACATGCCCACTTTTCCTCTCTGGGGATAATAAAAACTAACCAGCGAACTGACAGAGGGCCTGACCCCCCCATCCACATCGACCACACACACAAAAAAAACCGTACCCTCCAGCTACTAATTATAATGCTAACTTGCAAAATTTCCCTGCATTTTTAAACAATGGAAAAATAATGGTGAGATGATACTTAGAAGAATGGCTTCTTGTCAGTCTCCACTAACAAAAATAGGCAACAGGAAGTCAGCTACGCCTCAGCATACTTATGTTCATGGCAGCCATATTGGGTTTCAGGAGACACATACAAACGTTATAAGAATTATGGTGAAACGCTGAAAACCTGCAAATAATTTTCAGCGTACTGCTTAATTGAAAAGCTCTGCGGCATACTTCTTGGAACAAGCCAGTTACCTGTGCCCAAACATAGAGGAGTATATAGAACCATGGTGGATTCTCAGCTGATTAAGCAAATGTTTCCTAAAGGAACGGGATGAGCATGGGGATCATCGTTAATTCTCTGAAACAGAATCCGCTCTTTTCACCTGCCAAACACATGCCCACTTCTCCTCTCTAGGGATAATAAAAACTAACCAGCGAACTGACAGAGGGCCTGACCCCCCCATCCACATCGACCACACACACAAAAAAAAAACCGTACCCTCCAGCTACTAATTATAATGCTAACTTGCAAAATTTTCCTGCATTTTAAAACAATGGAAAAACGGTGGTGGGATGATACTTAGAAGAATGGTTTCTTGTCAGTCTCCACTAACAAAAATAGGCAACACCAAGTCAACTACTCCTCAGCATAGTTATGTCCCTCGCAGCCTTCTTGGGTTTCAGGAGGCACAAACAAACGTTATCACAATTATGGTGAAACGCTGAACACCTGCAAATAATTTTCAACGTACTGCTTAATTGAAAAGCTCTGCGGCATACTTGTTGGAACAAGCCAGTTACCTGTTCCCACGCAAAGAGGAGTATATAGAACCATGGTGGATTTCCAGCTGATGAAGTTAAGGATTATTAAAGGAACGGGATGACCATGGAGATCATCGTTAATTCTATGAAACAGAATCCGCCCTTTTCACCTGCCAAACACATGCCCACTTCTCCTCTCTGGGGATAATAAAAACTAACCAGCGAACTGACAGGGGACCTGATCAACACATCCACATCGACCACACACACAAAAAAAAACCGTACCCTCCAGCTACTAATTATAATGCCAACTTGCAAAATTTCCCTGCATTTAAAAACAATGGAAAAATTGTGGTGGGATGATACTTAGAAGAATGGCTTCTTGTCAGTCTCCACTAACAAAAATAGGCAACACCGAGTCAGCTACTCCTCAGCATAGTTATGTCCGTCGCAGCCTTCTTGGGTTTCAGGAGGCACAAACAAACGTTATCACAATTATGGTGAAATGCTGAACACCTGCAAATAATTTTCAACGTAGTGGTTAATTGAAAAGCTCTGCGGCATACTTCTTGGAACAAGCCAGTTACCTGTGCCCAAACATAGAGGAGTATATAGAACCATGGTGGATTCCCAGCTGATGAAGCAAAAGTTTCCTAAAGGAACGGGATGGGCATGCGGATCCTGTTTCATTCTCTGAAACAGAATCCGAACTTTTCACCTGCCAAACACATGCCCACTTTTCCTCTCTGGGGATAATAAAAACTAACCAGCGAACTGACAGAGGGCCTGACCCCCCCATCCACATCGACCACACACACAAAAAAAACCGTACCCTCCAGCTACTAATTATAATGCTAACTTGCAAAATTTCCCTGCATTTTTAAACAATGGAAAAATAATGGTGAGATGATACTTAGAAGAATGGCTTCTTGTCAGTCTCCACTAACAAAAATAGGCAACAGGAAGTCAGCTACGCCTCAGCATACTTATGTTCATGGCAGCCATATTGGGTTTCAGGAGACACATACAAACGTTATAAGAATTATGGTGAAACGCTGAAAACCTGCAAATAATTTTCAGCGTACTGCTTAATTGAAAAGCTCTGCGGCATACTTCTTGGAACAAGCCAGTTACCTGTGCCCAAACATAGAGGAGTATATAGAACCATGGTGGATTCTCAGCTGATTAAGCAAATGTTTCCTAAAGGAACGGGATGAGCATGGGGATCATCGTTAATTCTCTGAAACAGAATCCGCTCTTTTCACCTGCCAAACACATGCCCACTTCTCCTCTCTAGGGATAATAAAAACTAACCAGCGAACTGACAGAGGGCCTGACCCCCCCATCCACATCGACCACACACACAAAAAAAAAACCGTACCCTCCAGCTACTAATTATAATGCTAACTTGCAAAATTTTCCTGCATTTTAAAACAATGGAAAAACGGTGGTGGGATGATACTTAGAAGAATGGTTTCTTGTCAGTCTCCACTAACAAAAATAGGCAACACCAAGTCAACTACTCCTCAGCATAGTTATGTCCCTCGCAGCCTTCTTGGGTTTCAGGAGGCACAAACAAACGTTATCACAATTATGGTGAAACGCTGAACACCTGCAAATAATTTTCAACGTACTGCTTAATTGAAAAGCTCTGCGGCATACTTGTTGGAACAAGCCAGTTACCTGTTCCCACGCAAAGAGGAGTATATAGAACCATGGTGGATTTCCAGCTGATGAAGTTAAGGATTATTAAAGGAACGGGATGACCATGGAGATCATCGTTAATTCTATGAAACAGAATCCGCCCTTTTCACCTGCCAAACACATGCCCACTTCTCCTCTCTGGGGATAATAAAAACTAACCAGCGAACTGACAGGGGGCCTGATCAACACATCCACATCGACCACACACACAAAAAAAAACCGTACCCTCCAGCTACTAATTATAATGCCAACTTGCAAAATTTCCCTGCATTTAAAAACAATGGAAAAATTGTGGTGGGATGATACTTAGAAGAATGGCTTCTTGTCAGTCTCCACTAACAAAAATAGGCAACACCAAGTCAGCTACTCCTCAGCATAGTTATGTCCGTCGCAGCCTTCTTGGGTTTCAGGAAGCACAAACAAACGTTATCACAATTATGGTCAAACGCTGAACACCTGCAAATAATTTTCAACGTACTGGCTAATTGAAAAGCTCTGCGGCATACTTCTTGAAACAAGCCAGTTACCTGTTCCCACGCAAAGAGGAGTATATAGAACCATGGTGGATTTCCAGCTGATGAAGTTAAGGATTATTAAAGGAATGGGATGACCATGGGGATCATTTTTAATTCTCTGAAACAGAATCCGCCCTTATCACCTGCCAAACACATGCTCACTTCTCCTCTCTGGGGATAATAAAAACTAACCAGAGAACTGACAGAGGGCCTGACCCCCCCATCCACATCGACCACACACACAAAAAAAAAAAAACCGTACCCTCCAGCTACTAATTATAATGCTAACTTGCAAAATTTCCCTGCATTTTAAAACAATGGAAAAATGGTGGTGGGATGATACTTAGAAGAATGGATTCTTGTCAGTCTCCACTAACAAAAATAGGCAACACCAAGTCAGCTACTCCTCAGCATAGTTATGTCCGTCGTAGCTCTCTTGGGTTTCAGGAGGCACAAACAAACGTTATCACAATTATGGTGAAACGCTGAACACCTGCAAATAATTTTCAACGTACTGGTTAATTGAAAAGCTCTGCGGCATACTTCTTGGAACAAGCCACTTACCTGTTCCCACGCAAAGAGGAGTATATAGAACCATGGTGGATTTCCAGCTGATGAAGTTATGGATTATTAAAGGAACGGGATGACCATGGGGATCATCATTAATTCTCTGAAACAGAATCCGCCCTTTTCACCTGCCAAACACATGCCCACTTCTCCTCTCTGGGGATAATAAAAACAAACCAGCGAACTGACAGAGGGCCTCACCAACACATCCACACCGACCCCACAGGAAAAAAAAAAAAACAACACCGTAGCCTCCAGCTACTTATTATAATGCTAACTTGCAAAATTATCCTGCATTTTTTAACAATGGAAAAATGATGGTGAGATGATACTTAGAAGAATGGATTCTTGTCAGTCTCCACTAAGAAAAATAGGCAAAACCAAGTCAGCTACGCCTCAGCATAGTTATGTTCGTTGCAGGCATCTTGGGTTTCAGGAAGCACAAACAAACGTTATCACAATTATGGTGAAATGCTGAACACCTGCAAATAATTTTCAACGTAGTGGTTAATTGAAAAGCTCTGCGGCATACTTCTTGGAACAAGCCAGTTACCTGTTCCCACGCAAAGAGAAGTATATAGAACCATGGTGGATTTCCAGCTGATGAAGTAAAGGATGATTAAAGGAACGGGATGACCATGGGGATCATCGTTAATTCTCTGAAACAGAATCCGCCCTTTTCACCTGCCAAACACATGCCCACTTCTCCTCTCTGGGGATAATAAAAACTAACCAGCGAACTGACAGAGGTCCTGATCAACACATCCACATCGACCACACACACAAAAAAAAACCGTACCCTCCAGCTACTAATTATAATGCCAACTTGCAAAATTTCCCTGCATTTAAAAACAATGGAAAAATGTTGGTGGGATGATACTTAGAAGAATGGCTTCTTGTCAGTCTCCACTAACAAAAATAGGCAACACCAAGTCAGCTACTCCTCAGCATAGTTATGTCCGTCGCAGCCTTCTTGGGTTTCAGGAAGCACAAACAAACGTTATCACAATTATGGTGAAACGCTGAACACCTGCAAATAATTTTCAACGTACTGGCTAATTGAAAAGCTCTGCGGCATACTTCTTGGAACAAGCCAGTTACCTGTTCCCACGCATAGAGGAGTATATAGAAACATGGTGGAATCCCAGCTGATGAAGCAAAGGATTCTTAAAGGAATGAGATGACCATGCGGATCCTGTTGAATTCTCTGAAACAGAATCCGCACTTTTCACCTGCCAAACACATGCCCACTACTCTTCTCTGGGGATAATAAAAACAAACCAGCGATCTGACAGAGGGCCTCAACACCCATCCTGACCGACCCCACAAAAAAAAAAAGTACCCTCCAGCTACTATTTATAATGCCAATTTGCAAAATTTCCCTGCATTTTTAAACAATGGAGAAATGATGGTGGGATGATACTTAGAAGAATGGCTTCTTGTCAGTCTCCACTGACAAAAATAGGCAACACCAAGTCAGCTACGCCTCAGCATAGTTATGTCCGTAGCAGCCATATTTGGTTTCAGTAGGCACATACACACGTTATCACAATTATGGTGAAACGCTGAAAACCTGCAAAGGATTTTCAACATACTGGTTAATTGAAAAGCTCTGAGGCATACTTCTTGGAACAAGCCAGTTTCCTGTGCCCACGCATAGAGAAGTATATAGAACGATGGTGGATTCCCAGCTCATGAAGCAAAGGATTCTTAAAAGAACGGGATTACCATGCGGATCCTGTTTAATTCTCTGAAACAGATCCGCAGTTTTCACCTGCCATACTAATACCCACTTCTCCTCTCTGGGGATTATAAAAACAAACCAGCGAACTGACAGAGGGCCTGACCAACACATCCACACCGACCCAACAGATAAAAAAAAAAAAAACACCGTAGCCTCCAGCTACTAATTATAATACTAACTTGCAAAATTTTCCTGCATTTTTAAACAATGGAAAAATGATGGTGAGATGATACTTAGAAGAATGGATTCTTGTCAGTCTCCAGGAACAAAAATCGGCAAAACCAAGTCAGCTACGCCTCAGCATAGTTATGTTCGTGGCAGCCATCTTGGGTTTCAGGAGACACAAACAATCGTTATCACAATTATGGTGAAACGCTGAACACCTGCAAATAAATTTCAACGTAGTGGTTAATTGAAAAGCTCTGTGGCATACTTCTTGGAACAAGCTAGTTACCTGTTCCCACGCAAAGAGGAGTATATATAACCATGGTGGATTTCCAGCTGATGAAGTAAAGGATTATTAAAGGAACGGGATTACCATGCGGATCCTGTTTAATTCTCTGAAACAGAATACGCCCTTTTCACCTGCCAAACACATGCCCACTTCTCCTCTCTGGGGAAAATAAAAACTAACCAGCGAACTGACAGAGGGCCTGACCCCCCCATCCACATCGACCGCACAAAAAAAAAAAAACGTACCCTCCAGCTACTAATTATAATGCTAACTTGCAAAATTTCCCTGCATTTTAAAACAATGGAAAAATGGTGGAGGGATGATACTTAGAAGAATGGCTTCTTGTCAGTCTCCACTAACAAAAATAGGCAAAAGCAAGTCAGCTACTCCTCCGCATAGTTATGTCCATTGCAGCCTTCTTGGGTTTCAGGAGGCACAAACAAACGTTATCACAATTATGGTGAAACGCTGAACACCTGCAAATAATTTTCAACGTAGTGGTTAATTGAAAAGCTCTGCAGCATACTTCTTGGAACAAGCCAGTTACTTGTTCCCACGCAAAGAGGAGTATATAGAACCATGGTCGATTTCCAGCTGATGAAGTAAAGGATTATTAAAGGAACGGGATGACCATCGGGATCATCGTTAATTCTCTGAAACAGAATCGCCCTTTTCACCTGACAAACACATGCCCACTTCTCCTCTCTGGGGATAATAATAACTAACCAGCGAACTGACAGAGGGCCTGACCCCCCCATCCACATCGACCACACACAAAAAAAAACTGTACCTCCAGCTACTAATTATAATGCTAACTTGCCAAATTTCCCTGCATTTTAAAACAATGCAAAAATGGTGGTGGGATGATACTTAGAAGAATGGCTTCTTGTCTTTCTCCACTAACAAAAATAGGCAACACCAAGTCAGCTACTCCTCAGCATAGTTATGTCCGTCGCAGCCTTCTTGGGTTTCAGGAGGCACATACAAACGTTATCAAAATTATGGTGAAACGCTGAAAACCTGCAAAGGATTTTCAACATACTGATTAATTGAAAAGCTCTGAGGCATACTTCTTGGAACAAGCCAGTTTCCTGTGCCCACGCATAGAGAAGTATATAGAACCATGGTGGATTCCCAGCTCATGAAGCAAAGGATTCTTAAAGGAACGGGATTACCATGTGGATCCTGTTTAATTATCTGAAACAGATGCGCAGTTTTCACCTGCCATACTAATACCCACTTCTCATCTCTGGGGATAATAAAAACAAACCAGCGAATTGACAGAGGGCCTGACCAACACATCCACACAGACCCCACAGGAAAAAAAAAAAAAAAAAAAACACCGTAGCCTCCAGCTACTAATTATAATGCTAACTTGTAAAATTTCCCTGCATTTTAAAACAATGCAAAAATGGTGGTGGAATGATACTTAGAAGAATGGCTTCTTGTCTGTCTCCACTAACTAAAATAGGCAACACCAAGTCAGCTACTCCTCAGCATAGTTATGTCCGTCGCAGCCTTCTTGGGTTTCAGGAGGCACATACAAACGTTATCAAAATTATGATGAAACGCTGAAAACCTGCAAATGATTTTCAACGTAGTGGTTAATTGAAAAGCTCTGCGGCATACTTCTTGGAACAAGCCAGGTACCTGTGCCCACGCATAGAGGAGTATATAGAAACATGGTGGAATCCCAGCTGATGAAGCAAAGGATTCTTAAAGGAATGAGATGACCATGCGGATCCTGTTTAATTCTCTGAAACAGAATCCGCACTTTTCACCTGCCAAACACATGCCCACTACTCTTCTCTGGGGATAATAAAAACAAACCAGCGATCTGACAGAGGGCCTGAACACCCATCCTGACCGACCCCACAAAAAAAAAAAGTACCCTCCAGCTACTAATTATAATGCCAATTTGCAAAATTTCCCTGCATTTTTAAACAATGGAGAAATGATGGTGGGATGATACTTAGAAGAATGGCTTCTTGTCAGTCTCCACTGACAAAAATAGGCAACACCAAGTCAGCTACGCCTTAGCATAGTTATGTCCGTAGCAGCCATATTTGGTTTCAGTAGGCACATACACACGTTATCACAATTATGGTGAAACGCTGAAAACCTGCAAAGGATTTTCAACATACTGGTTAATTGAAAAGCTCTGAGGCATACTTCTTGGAACAAGCCAGTTTCCTGTGCCCACGCATAGAGAAGTATATAGAACCATGGTGGATTCCCAGCTCATGAAGCAAAGCATTCTTAAAGGAACGGGATTACCATGCGGATGCTGTTTAATTCTCTGAAACAGATCCGCAGTTTTCACCTGCCATACTAATACCCACTTCTCCTCTCTGGGGATAATAAAAACAAACCAGCGAACTGACAGAGGGCCTGACCAACACATCCACACCGGCCCAACAGTTAAAAAAAAAAAAAACACGGTAGCCTCCAGCTACTAATTATAATGCTAACTTGCAAAATTTCCCTGCATTTTAAAACAATGCAAAAATGGTGGTGGAATGATACTTAGAAGAATGGCTTCTTGTCTCTCTCCACTAACAAAAATAGGCAACACCAAGTCAGCTACTCCTCAGCATAGTTATGTCCGTCGCAGCCTTCTTGGGTTTCAGGAGGCACAAACAAACGTTATCACAATTATGGTGAAACGCTGAACACCTGCAAATAATTTTCATCATAGTGGTTAATTGAAAAACTCTGCGGCATACTTCTTGGAACAAGCCAGTTACCTGTTCCCACGCAAAGAGGAGTATATAGAACCATGGTGGATTTCCAGCTGATGAAGTAAAGGATTATTAAAGGAACGGGATGACCATGGGGATCATCGTTAATTCTCTGAAACAGAATCCACCCTTTTCTCCTGCCAAACACATGCCCACTTCTCCTCTCTGGGGATAATAAAAACTAACCAGCGAACTGACAGAGGGCCTGACCCCCCCATCCACATCGACCACACACACAAAAAAACCGTACCCTCCAGCTACTAATTATAATGCTAACTTGCAAAATTTCCCTGCATTTTAAAACAATGGAAAAATGGTGGTGGGATGATACTTAGAAGAATGGCTTCTTCTCTGTCTCCACTAACAAAAATAGGCAACACCAAGTCAGCTACTCCTCACCATAGTTATGTCCGTCGCAGGCTTCTTGGGTTTCAGGAGGCACATACAAACGTTATCAAAATTATGGTGAAACGCTGAAAACCTGCAAATAATTTTCAACGTACTGGTTAATTAGAAAACTCTCAAGCATACTTCTTGGAACAAGCCAGGTACCTGTGCCCACGCATACAGGAGTATATAGAAACATGGTGGATTTCCAGCTGATGAAGCAAAGGATTCTTAAAGGAATGAGATGACCATGCGGATCCTGTTTCATTCTCTGACACAGAATCCGCACTTTTCACCTGCCAAACACATGCCCACTTCTCCTCTCTGGGGATAATAAAAACAAACCAGCGAATTGACAGAGGGTCTGACCAACACATCCACACCGACCCCACAGGAAAAGAAAAAAAAACACCGTAGCCTCCAGCTACTAATTATAATGCTAACTTGCAAAATTTTCCTGCATTTTTAAACAATGGAAAAATGATGGTGATATGATACTTAGAAGAATGGATTCTTGTCAGTCTCCACTAATAAAAATAGGCAAAACCAAATCAGCTATGCCTCAGCCTCGTTATGTTCATGGCAGCCATCTTGGGTTTCAGGAGGCACAAACAAACGTTATCACAATTATGGTGAAACGCTGAACACCTGCAAATAATTTTCAACGTAGTGGTTAATTGAAAAGCTCTGCGGCATACTTCTTGGAACAAGCCACTTACCTGTTCCCACGCAAAGAGGAGTATATAGAACCATGGTGCATTTCTAGCTGATGAAGTAAAGGATTATTAAAGGAACGGGATGACCATGGGGATCACCGTTAATTCTCTGAAACAGAATTCGCCTTTTTCACCTGCCAGACACATGCCCACTTCTCCTCTCTGGGGATAATAAAAACTAACCAGCGAACTGACACAGGGCCTGACCTCCCCATCCACATCAACCACACACACAAAAAAAACCGTACCCTCCAGCTACTAATTATAATGCTAACTTGCAAAATTTCCCTGCATTTTAAAACAATGCAAAAATGGTGGTGGGATGATACTTAGAAGAATGGCTTCTTGTCTGTCTTCACTAACAAAAATAGGCAACACCAAGTCAGCTACTCCTCAGCATAGTTATGTCCGTCGCAGCCTTCTTGGGTTTCAGGAGGCACATACAAACGTTATCAAAATTATGGTGAAACGCTGAAAACCTGCAAATAATTTTCAACGTAGTGGTTAATTGAAAATCTCTGCGGCATACTTCTTGGAACAAGCCAGGTACCTGTGGCCACGCATAGAGGAGTATATAGAAACATGGTGGAATCCCAGCTGATGAAGCAAAGGACTCTGAAAGGAATGAAATAACCATGCGGATCCTGTTTAATTCTCTGAAACAGAATCCGCACTTTTCACCTGCCAAACACATGCCCCCTTCTCCTCTCTGGGGATAATAAAAACAAACCAGTGAATTGACAGATGGCCTGACCAACCCATCCACACTGACCCCACAAACAAAAAAAAAAAAGTACCCTCCAGCTACTAATTATAATGCTAACTTGCAAAATTTCCCTGCATTTTTAAACAATGGAAAAATGATGGTGGGATGATACTTAGAAAAATGGCTTCTTGTCAGTCTCCACTAACAAAAATAGGCAACACCAAGTCAGCTACGCCTCAGCATACTTATGTCCTTGGCATCCATATTGGGTTTCAGGAGACACATACACACGTTATCACAATTATGGTGAAACACTGAAAACCTGCAAAGGATTTTAAACATACTGGTTAATTGAGAAGCTCTGCGGCATACTTCTTGGAACAAGCCAGTTACCTGTTGCCACGCAAAGAGGAGTATATAGAACCATGGTGGACTTCCAGCTGATGAAGTAAAGGATTATTAACGGAATGGGATGACCATGGGATCATCGTTAATTCTCTGAAACTGAATCCGCCCTTTTCACCTGCCAAACAAATGCCCACATCTCCTCTCTGGGGATAATAAAAACTAACCAGCGAACTGACAGAGGGCCTGACCCCCCCATCCACATCGACCACACACAAAAGGAAACCGTACCCTCCAGCTACTAATTATAATGCTAACTTGGAAAATTTCCCTGCATTTTAGAACAATGGAAAAATGGTGGTGGGATGATACTTAGAAGAATGGCTTCTTGTCTTTCTCCACTAACAAAAATAGGCAACACCAAGTCAGCTACTCCTCAGCATAGTTATGTCCGTCGCAGCCTTCTTGGGTTTCAGGAGGCACAAACAAACGTTATCACAATTATGGTGAAACGCTGAACACCTGCAAATAATTTTCAACGTACTGGTTAATTTGAAAACTCTCCAGCATACTTCTTGGAACAAGCCAGGTACCTGTGCCCACGCATAGAGGAGTATATAAAAACATGGTGGAATCCCAGCTGATGAAGCAAAGGATTCTTAAAGGAATGAGATGACCATGCGGATCCTGTTTAATTCTCTGAAACAGAATCCGCACTTTTCACCTGCCAAACACATGCCCACTACTCTTCTCTGGGGATAATAAAAACAAACCAGCGATCTGACAGAGGGCCTGAACACCCATTCTGACCGACCCCACAAAAAAAAAAGTACCCTCCAGCTACTAATTATAATGCCAATTTGCAAAATTTCCCTGCATTTTTAAACAATGGAGAAATGATGGTGGGATGATACTTAGAAGAATGGCTTCTTGTCAGTCTCCACTGACAAAAATAGGCAACACCAAGTCAGCTACGCCTCACCATAGTTATGTCCGTAGCAGCCATATTTGGTTTCAGTAGGCACATACACACGTTATCACAATTATGGTGAAACGCTGAAAACCTGCAAAGGATTTTGAACATACTGGTTAATTGAAAAGCTCTGAGGCATACTTCTTGGAACAATCCAGTTTCCTGTGCCCACGCATAGAGAAGTATATAGAACCATGGTGGATTCCCAGCTGATGAAGCAAAGGATTCTTAAAGGAACGGGATTACCATGCGGATCCTGTTTAATTCTCTGAAACAGATCCGCACTTTTCACCTGCCATACTAATACCCACTTCTCCTCTCTGGGGATAAAAAAAAACAAACCAGCGAACTGACAGAGGGCCAGACCAACACATCTACACCGACCCCACAGGAAAAGAAAAAAAAACACCGTAGCCTCCAGCTACTAATTATAATGCTAACTTGCAAAATTTTCCTGCATTTTTAAAAAATTGAAAAATGATGGTGAGATGATACTTAGAAGAATGGATTCTTGTCAATCTCCACTAATAAAAATAGGCAAAACCAAATCAGCTATGCCTCAGCATGGTTATGTTCATGGCAGTCATCTTGGGTTTCAGGAGGCACAAACATACGTTATCACAATTATGGTGAAACGCTGAACACCTGCAAATAATTTTCAACGTAGTGGTTAATTGAAAAGCTCTGCGGCATACTTCTTGGAACAAGCCAGTTACTTGTTCCCACGCAAAGAGGAGTATATAGAACCATGGTGGATTTCCAGCTGATGAAGTAAAGGATTATTAAAGGAACGGGATGACCATGGGGATCATCGTTAATTCTCTGAAGCAGAATCCGAGCTTTTCTCCTGCGAAACACATGCCCACTTCTCCTCTCTGGTTATAATAAAAACTAACCAGCGAACTGACAGAGGGCCTGACCCCCCCATCGACATCAACCACACACAAAAAAAACCGTACCCTCCAGCTACTAATTATAATGCTAACTTGCAAAATTTCCCTGCATTTGAAAACAATGGAAAAATGGTGGTGGGATGATACTTAGAAGAATGGCTTCTTGTCTGTCTCCACTAACCAAAATAGGCAACACCAAGTCAGCTACTCCTCAGCATAGTTATGTCCGTCGCAGCCTTCTTGGGTTTCAGGAGGCACATACAAACTTTATCAAAATTATGGTGAAACGCTGAAAACCTGCAAATAATTTTCAACGTACTGGTTACTTTGAAAACTCTCCAGCATACTTCTTGGAACAAGCCAGGTACCTGTGCCCACCAATAGAGGAGTATATAGAAACATGGTGGAATCCCTGCTGATGAAGCAAAGAATTCTTAAAGGAATGAGATGACCATGCGGATCCTGTTTAATTCTCTGAAACAGAATCCGCACTTTTCACCTGCCAAACACATGCCCACTACTCTTCTCTGGGGATAATAAAAACAAACCAGCGATCTGACAGAGGGCCTGAACACCCATCCTGACCGACCCCACAAAAAAAAAAAGTACACTCCAGCTACTAATTATAATGCCAATTTGCAAAATTTCCCTGCATTTTTAAACAATGGAGAAATGATGGTGGGATGATACTTAGAAGAATGGCTTCTTGTCAGTCTCAACTGACAAAAATAGGCAACACCAAGTCAGCTACGCCTCAGCATAGTTATGTCCGTAGCAGCCATATTTGGTTTCAGTAGGCACATACACACGTTATCACAATTATGGTGAAACCCTGAAAACCTGCAAAGGATTTTCAACATACTGGTTAATTGAAAAGCTCTGAGGCATACTTCTTGGAACAAGCCAGTTTCCTGTGCCCACGCATAGAGAAGTATATAGAACCATGGTGGATTCCCACCTCATGAAGAAAAGGATTCTTAAAGGAACGGGATTACTACACGGATCCTGTTTAATTCTCTGAAACAGATCCGCAGTTTTCACCTGCCATACTAATACCCACTTCTCCTCTCTGGGGATAATAAAAACAAACCAGCGAACTGACAGAGGGCCTGACCAAGACATCCACACAGACCCCACAGGAAAAAAAAAAAAAAAAACACCGTAGCCTCCAGCTACTAATTATAATGCTATATTGCAAAATTTCCCTGCATTTTAAAACAATGGAAAAATGGTGGTGGGATGATACTTAGAAGAATGGCTTCTTGTCTTTCTCCACTAACAAAAATAGGCAACACCAAGTTAGCTACTCCTCAGCATAGTTATGTCCGTCGCAGCCTTCTTGGATTTCAGGAGGCAAATACAAACGTTATCAAAATTATGGTGAAACGCTGAAAACCTGCAAATGATTTTCAACGTAGTGGTTAATTGAAAAGCTCTGCGGTATACTTCTTGGAACAAGCCAGGTACCTGTGCCCACGCATAGAGGAGTATATAGAAACATGGTGGAATCCTAGCTGATGAAGCAAAGGATTCTTAAAGGAATGAGATGACCATGCGGATCCTGTTTAATTCTCTGAAACAGAATCCGCCCTTTTCACCTGCCAAACACATGCCCCCTTCTCCTCTCTGGGGATAATAAAAACAAACCAGTGAATTGACAGATGGCCTGACCAACCCATCCTCACTGACCCCACAAAAAAAAAAAAAGTACCGCCCAGCTACTAATTATAATGCTAACTTGCAAAATTTCCCTGCATTTTTAAACAATGGAAAAATGATGGTGGGATGCTTCTTAGAAGAATGGCTTCTTGTCAGTCTCCACTAACAAAAATAGGCAACAGTAAGTCAGCTACGCCTCAGCATACTTATGTCCCTGGCAGCCATATTGGGTTTCAGGAGACACATACACACGTTATCACAATTATGGGGAAACCCTGAAAACCTGTAAAGGATTTTCAACATATTGGTTAATTGAAAAGCTCTGAGGCATACTTCTTGGAACAAGCCAGTTTCCTGTGCCCACGCATAGAGAAGTATATAGAACCATGGTGGATTCCCAGCTCATGAAGCAAAGGATTCTTAAAGGAACGGGATTACCATGCGGATTCTGTTTAATTCTCTGAAACAGATCCGCAGTTTTCACCTGCCATACTAATACCCACTTCTCCTCTCTGGGGATAATAAAAACAAACCAGCGAACTGACAGAGGGCCTGACCAGCACATCCACACCGACCCGACAGGGAAAAACAAAAAAAACACCGTAGCCTCCAGCTACTAATTATAATGCTAACTTGCAAAATTATCCTGCATTTTTAAACAATGGAAAAATGATGGTGAGATGATACTTAGAAGAATGGATTCTTGTCAGTCTCCACTAACAAAAATAGGCAACACCAATCAGCTACTCCTCAGCATAGTTATGTCCGTCGCAGCCTTCTTGGGTTTCAGGAGGCACAAACAAACGTTATCACAATTATAGTGAAACGCTGAACACCTGCAAATAATTTTCATCGTAGTGGTTAATTGAAAAACTCTGCGGCATACTTCTTGGAACAAGCCAGTTACCTGTTCCCACGCAAAGAGGAGTATATAGAACCATGGTGGATTTCCAGCTGATGAAGTAAAGGATTATTAAAGGAACGGGATGACCATGGGGATCATCGTTAATTCTCTGAAACAGAATCCACCCTTTTCACCTGCCAAACACATGCCCACTTCTCTGCTCTGGGGATAATAAAAACTAACCAGCGAACTGACAGAGGGACTGACCAACACATCCACATCGACCACAAACACAAAAAAAAACCGTACACTCCAGGTACTAATTATAATGCTAACTTGCAAAATTTCCCTGCATTTTAAAACAATGGAAAAATGGTGGTGGGATGATACTTAGAAGAATGGCTTCTTGTCAGTCTCCACTAACAAAAATAGGCAACACCAAGTCAGCTACTCCTCAGCATAGTTATGTCCGTCGCAGCCTTCTTGGGTTTCAGGAGGCACAAACAAACGTTATCACAATTATGGTGAAACGCTGAACACCTGCAAATAATTTTCAACGTACTGGTTAATTGAAAAGCTCTGCGCCATACTTCTTGAAACAAGCCAGTTACCTGTTCCCACGCAAAGAGGAGTATATAGAACCATGGTGGATTTCCAGCTGATGAAGTAAAGGATTATTAAAGGAACGGGATGACCATGGGGATCATCGTTAATTCTCTGAAACAGAATCCACCCTTTTCACCTGCCAAACACATGCCCACTTCTCTGCTCTGGGGATAATAAAAACTAACCAGCGAACGGACAGAGGGCCTGACCAACACATCCACATCGACCACACACACACAAAAAAACCGTACCCTCCAGCTACTAATTATAATGCTAACTTGCAAAATTTCCCTGCGTTTTAAAACAATGGAAAAATGGTGGTGGGATGATACTTAGAAGAATGGCTTCTTGTCAGTCTCCACTAACAAAAATAGGCAACACCAAGTCAGCTACTCCTCAGCATAGTTATGTCCGTCGCAGCCTTCTTGGGTTTCAGGAGGCACAAACAAACGTTATCACAATTATGGTGAAACGCTGAACACCTGCAAATAATTTTCAACGTACTGGTTAATTGAAAAGCTCTGCGCCATACTTCTTGAAACAAGCCAGTTACCTGTTCCCACGCAAAGAGGAGTATATAGAACCATGGTGGATTTCCAGCTGATGAAGTAAAGGATTATTAAAGGAACGGGATGACCATGGGGATCATCGTTAATTCTCTGAAACAGAATCCGCCCTTTTCACCTGCCAAACACATGCCCACTTCTCCTCTCTGGAGATAATGAAAACTAACCAGCGAACTGACAGAAGGCCTGACCCCCCAATCCACATTGATCACACAAAAAAAAAACCGTACACTGCAGCTATTAATTATAATGCTAACTTGCAAAATTTCCCAGCATTTTAAAACAATGGAAAAATGGTGGTGGGATGATACTTAGAAGAATGGCTTCTTGTCAGTCTCCACTAACAAAAATAGGCAACACCAAGTCAGCTACTCCTCAGCATAGTTATGTCCGTCGCAGCCTTCTTGGGTTTCAGGAGGCACAAACAAACGTTATCACAATTATGGTGAAACGCTGAACACCTGCAAATAATTTTCAACGTACTGGTTAATTGAAAAGCTCTGCGCCATACTTCTTGAAACAAGCCAGTTACCTGTTCCCACGCAAAGAGGAGTATATAGAACCATGGTGGATTTCCAGCTGATGAAGTAAAGGATTATTAAAGGAACGGGATGACCATGGGGATCATCGTTAATTCTCTGAAACAGAATCCGCCCTTTTCACCTGCCAAACACATGCCCACTTCTCCTCTCTGGGGATAATAAAAACTAACCAGCGAACTGACAGAGGGCCTGACCCCCCCATCCACATCGACCACACACAAAAAAAAACTGTACCTCCAGCTACTAATTATAATGCTAACTTGCAAAATTTCCCTACATTTTAGAACAATGGAAAAATGGTGGTGGGATGATACTTAGAAGAATGGCTTCTTGTCTTTCTCCACTAACAAAAATAGGCAACACCAAGTCAGCTACTCCTCAGCATAGTTATGTCCGTCGCAGCCTTCTTGGGTTTCAGGAGGCACATACAAACGTTATCAAAATTATGGTGAAACGCTGAAAACCTGCAAATGATTTTCAACGTAGTGGTTAATTGAAAAGCTCTGCGGCATACTTCTTGGAACAAGCCAGGTACCTGTGCCCACGCATAGAGGAGTATATAGAAACATGGTGGAATCCCAGCTGATGAAGCAAAGGATTCTTAAAGGAATGAGATGACCATGCGGATCCTGTTTAATTCTCTGAAACAGAATCCGCCCTTTTCACCTGCCAAACACATGCCCACTTCTCCTCTCTGGGGATAATAAAAACAAACCAGTGAATTGACAGATTGCCTGACCAACCCATCCACACTGACCCCACAAAAAAAAAAAAAAGAGTACCCTCCAGCTACTAATTATAATGCTAACTTGCAAAATTTCCCTGCATTTTTAAACAATGGAAAAATGATGGTGGGATGCTTCTTAGAAGAATGGCTTCTTGTCAGTCTCCACTGACAAAAATAGGCAACACCAAGTAAGCTACGCCTCAGCATACTTATGTCCTTGGCAGCCATATTGGGTTTCAGGAGACACATACACACGTTATCACAATTATGGTGGAACGCTGAAAACCTGCAAAGGATTTTCAACATACTGGTTAATTGAAAAGCTCTGAGGCATACTTCTTGGAACAAGCCAGTTTCCTATGCCCACACATAGAGAAGTATATAGAACCATGGTGGATTCCCAGCTCATGAAGCAAAGGATTCTTAAAGGAACGGGATTACCATGCGGATCCTGTTTAATTCTCTGAAACAGATCCGCAGTTTTCACCTGCCATACTAATACCCACTTCTCCTCTCTGGGGATAATAAAAACAAACCAGCGAACTGACAGAGGGCCTGACCAACACATCCACACCAAACCCACAGGAAAAGAAAAAAAAAACACCGTAGCCTCCAGCTACTAATTATAATGCTAACTTGCAAAATTTTCCTGCATTTTTAAACAATGGAAAAATGATGGTGAGATGATACTTAGAAGAATGGATTCTTGTCAGTCTGCACTAATAAAAATAGGCAAAACCTAATCAGCTATGCCTCAGCATCGTTATGTTCATGGCAGCCATCTTGGGTTTCAGGAGGCACAAACAAACGTTATCACAATTATGGTGAAACGCTGAACACCTGCAAATAATTTTCAACGTAGTGGTTAATTTAAAAGCTCTGCGGCATACTTCTTGGAACAAGCCAATTACCTGTTCCACGCAAAGAGGAGTATATAGAACCATGGTGGATTTCCAGCTGATGAAGTAAAGGATAATTAAAGGAACGGAATGACCATGGGGATCACCGTTAATTCTCTGAAACAGAATCCGCCTTTTTCAACTGCCAAACACATGCCCAGTTCTCCTCTCTGGGGATAATAAAAACTAACCAGCGAACTGACACAGGGCCTGACCCCCCCATCCACATCGACCACACAAAAAAAAAAAACCGTACCCTCCAGCTACTAATTATAATGCTAACTTGCAAAATTTCCCTGCATTTTAAAACAATGCAAAAATGGTGGTGGGATGATACTTAGAAGAATGGCTTCTTGTCAGTCTCCACTAACAAAAATAGGCAACACCAAGTCAGCTACTCCTCAGCATAGTTATGTCCGTCGCAGCCTTCTTGGGTTTCAGGAGGCACATACAAACGTTATCAAAATTATGGTGAAACGCTGAACACCTGCAAATAATTTTCAACGTAGTGGTTAATTGAAAATCTCTGCGGCATACTTCTTGGAACAAGCCAGGTACCTGTGCCCACGCATCGAGGAGGATATAGAAACATGGTGGAATCCCAGCTGATGAAGCAAAGGACTCTTAAAGGAATGACATGACCATGCGGATCGTGTTTCATTCTCTGAAACACAATCCGCACTTTTCACCTGCCAAACACATGCCCACTACTCTTCTCTGGGGATAATAAAAACAAACCAGCGATCTGACAGAGGGCCTGAACACCCATCCTGACCGACCACACAAAAAAAAAAAGTACCCCCCAGCTACTTATTATAATGCCAATTTGCAAAATTTCCCTGCATTTTTAAACAATGGAGAAATGATGGTGGGATGATACTTAGAAGAATGGCTTCTTGTCAGTCTCCACTGACAAAAATTGGCAACACCAAGTCAGCTACGCCTCAGCATAGTTATGTCCGTAGCAGCCATATTTGGTTTCAGTAGGCACATACACACGTTATCACAATTATGGTGAAACGCTGAAAACCTGCAAAGGATTTTCAACATACTGGTTAATTGAAAAGCTCTGAGGCATACTTCTTGGAACAAGCCAGTTACCTGTTCCCACGCAAAGAGGAGTATATAGAACCATGGTGGATTACCAGCTGATGAAGTAAAGGATTATTAAAGGAACGGGATGACCATGGGGATCATCGTTAATTCTCTGAAACAGAATCCGCCATTTTCACGCGCCAAACACATGACCACTTCTCCTCTCTGGGGATAATAAAAACTAACCAGCGAACTGACAGAGGGCCTGACCCCCCATCCACATCGACCACACACACAAAAAAAAAAACCGTACCCTCCAGCTACTAATTATAATGCTAACTTGCAAAATTTCCCTGCATTTTAAAACAATGGAAAAATGGTTGTGAAATGATACTTAGAAGAATGGCTTCTTTTCAGTCTCCACTAACAAAAATAGGCAACACCAAGTCAGCTACTCCTCAGCATAGTTATGTCCGTCGCAGCCTTCTTGGGTTTCAGGAGGCACAAACAAACGTTATCACAATTACGGTGAGACGCTGAACACCTGCAAATAATTTTCAACGTACTGGTTAATTGAAAAGCTCTGCGCCATACTTCTTGAAACAAGCCAGTTACCTGTTCCCACGCAAAGAGGAGTATATAGAACCATGGTGGATTTCCAGCTGATGAAGTGAAGGATTATTAAAGGAACGGGATGACCATGGGGATCATCCTTAATTCTCTGAAACAGAATCCGCCCTTTTCACCTGCCAAACACATGCCCACTTCTCCTCTCAGGAGATAATGAAAACTAACCAGCGAACTGACAGAAGGCCTGACCCCCCCATCCACATTGACCACACCAAAAAAAAACCGTACACTGCAGCTATTAATTATAATGCTAACTTGCAAAATTTCCCAGCATTTTAAAACAATGGAAAAATGGTGGTGGGATGATACTTAGAAGAATGGCTTCTTGTCAGTCTCCACTAACAAAAATAGGCAACACCAAGTAAGCTACTCCTCAGCATAGTTATGTCCGTCGCAGCCTTCTTGGGTTTCAGGAGGCACAAACAAACGTTATCACAATAATGGTGAAACGCTGAACACCTGCAAATAATTTTCAACGTAGTGGTTAATTGAAAAGCTCTGTGGCATACTTCTTGGAACAAGCCAGTTACCTGTTCCCACGCAAAGTGGAGTATATAGAACCATGGTGGATTTCCAGCTGATGAAGTAAAGGATTATTACAGGAACGGGATGACCATGGGATCATCGTTAATTCTCTGAAACAGAATCCGCCCTTTTCACCTGCCAAACACATGACCACTTCTCCTCTCTGGGGAAAATAAAAACTAACCAGCGAACTGACAGAGGGCCTGACCCCCCCATCCACATCGACCACACACAAAAAAAAACTGTACCTCCAGCTACTAATTATAATGCTAACTTGCAAAATTTCCCTACATTTTAGAACAATGGAAAAATGGTGGTGGGATGATACTTAGAAGAATGGCTTCTTGTCTTTCTCCACTAACAAAAATAGGCAACACCAAGTCAGCTACTCCTCAGCATAGTTATGTCCGTCGCAGCCTTCTTGGGTTTCAGGAGGCACATACAAACGTTATCAAAATTATGGTGAAACGCTGAAAACCTGCAAATGATTTTCAACGTAGTGGTTAATTGAAAAGCTCTGCGGCACACTTCTTGGAACAAGCCAGGTACCTCTGCCCACGCATAGAGGAGTATATAGAAACATGGTGGAATCCCAGCTGATGAAGCAAAGGATTCTTAAAGGAATGAGATGACCATGCGGATCCTGTTTAATTCTCTGAAACAGAATCCGCCCTTTTCACCTGCCAAACACATGCCCACTTCTCCTTTCTAGGGATAATAAAAACAAACCAGTGAATTGACAGATGGCCTGACCAACCCATCCACACTGACCCCACAAAAAAAAAAAAAAAAGTACCCTCCAGCTACTAATTATAATGCTAACCTGCAAAATTTCCCTGCATTTTTCAACAATGGAAAAATGATGGTGGGATGCTTCTTAGAAGAATGGCTTCTTGTCAGTCTCCACTAACAAAAATAGGCAACACTAAGTCAGCTACGCCTCAGCATACTTATGTCCCTGGCAGCCATATTGGGTTTCAGGAGACACATACACACGTTATCACAATTATGGTGGAACGCTGAAAACCTGCAAAGGATTTTCAACATACTGGTTAATTGAAAAGCTCTGAGGCATACTTCTTGGAACAAGCCAGTTTCCTGTGCCCACACATAGAGAAGTATATAGAACCATGGTGGATTCCCAGCTCATGAAGCAAAGGATTCTTAAAGGAACGGGATTACCATGCGGATCCTGTTTAATTCTCTGAAACAGATCCGCAGTTTTCACCTGCCATACTAATACCCACTTCTCCTCTCTGGGGATAATAAAAACAAACCAGCGAACTGACAGAGGGCCTGACCAACACATCCACACCAACGCCACAGGAAAAGAAAAAAAAACACCGTAGCCTCCAGCTAGTAATTATAATGCTAACTTGCAAAATTTTCCTGCATTTTTAAACAATGGAAAAATGATGGTGAGATGATACTTAGAAGAATGGATTCTTGTCAGTCTGCACTAATAAAAATAGGCAAAACCAAATCAGCTATGCCTCAGCATCGTTATGTTCATGGCAGCCATCTTGGATTTCAGGAGGCACAAACAAACGTTATCACAATTATGGTGAAACGCTGAACACCTGCAAATAATTTTCAACGTAGTGGTTAATTTAAAAGCTCTGCAGCATACTTCTTGGAACAAGCCAATTACCTGTTCCCACGCAAAGAGGAGTATATAGAACCATGGTGGATTTCCAGCTGATGAAGTAAAGGATTATTAAAGGAACGGAATTACCATGGGGATCACCGTTAATTCTCTGAAACAGAATCCGCCTTTTTCACCTGCCAAACACATGCCCACTTCTCCTCTCTGGGGATAATAAAAACTAACCAGCGAACTGACACAGGGCCTGAACCCCCATCGACATCGACCACACACAAAAAAAAAAACCGTACCCTCCAGCTACTAATTATAATGCTAACTTGCAAAATTTCCCTGCATTTTAAAACAATGGAAAAATGGTGGTGGGATGATACTTGAAGAATGGCTTCTTGTCTGTCTCAACTAACAAAAATAGGCAACACCAAGTAAGCTACTCCTCAGCATAGTTATGTCCGTCGCAGCCTTCTTGGGTTTCAGGAGGCACAAACAAACGTTATCACAATTATGGTGAAACGCTGAACACCTGCAAATAATTTTCAACGTAGTGGTTAATTGAAAAGCTCTGTGGCATACTTCTTGGAACAAGCCAGTTACCTGTTCCCACGCAAAGTGGAGTATATAGAACCATGGTGGATTTCCAGCTGATGAAGTAAAGGATTATTACAGGAACGGGATGACCATGGGATCATCGTTAATTCTCTGAAACAGAATCCGCCCTTTTCACCTGCCAAACACATGCCCACTTCTCCTCTCTGGGGAAAATAAAAACTAACCAGCGAACTGACAGAGGGCCTGACCCCCCCATCCACATCGACCACACACAAAAAAAAACTGTACCTCCAGCTACTAATTATAATGCTAACTTGCAAAATTTCCCTACATTTTAGAACAATGGAAAAATGGTGGTGGGATGATACTTAGAAGAATGGCTTCTTGTCTTTCTCCACTAACAAAAATAGGCAACACCAAGTCAGCTACTCCTCAGCATAGTTATGTCCGTCGCAGCCTTCTTGGGTTTCAGGAGGCACATACAAACGTTATCAAAATTATGGTGAAACGCTGAAAACCTGCAAATGATTTTCAACGTAGTGGTTAATTGAAAAGCTCTGCGGCATACTTCTTGGAACAAGCCAGGTACCTCTGCCCACGCATAGAGGAGTATATAGAAACATGGTGGAATCCCAGCTGATGAAGCAAAGGATTCTTAAAGGAATGAGATGACCATGCGATTCCTGTTTAATTCTCTGAAACAGAATCCGCCCTTTTCACCTGCCAAACACATGCCCACTTCTCCTTTCTAGGGATAATAAAAACAAACCAGTGAATTGACAGATTGCCTGACCAACCCATCCACACTGACCCCACAAAAAAAAAAAAAAGTACCCTCCAGCTACTAATTATAATGCTAACCTGCAAAATTTCCCTGCATTTTTCAACAATGGAAAAATGATGGTGGGATGCTTCTTAGAAGAATGGCTTCTTGTCAGTCTCCACTAACAAAAATAGGCAACAATAAGTCAGCTACGCCTCAGCATACTTATGTCCCTGGCAGCCATATTGGGTTTCAGGAGACACATACACACGTTATCACAATTATGGTGGAACGCTGAAAACCTGCAAAGGATTTTCAACATACTGGTTAATTGAAAAGCTCTGAGGCATACTTCTTGGAACAAGCCAGTTTCCTGTGCCCACACATAGAGAAGTATATAGAACCATGGTGGATTCCCAGCTCATGAAGCAAAGGATTCTTAAAGGAACGGGATTACCATGCGGATCCTGTTTAATTCTCTGAAACAGATCCGCAGTTTTCACCTGCCATACTAATACCCACTTCTCCTCTCTGGGGATAATAAAAACAAACCAGCGATCTCACAGAGGGCCTGACCAACACATCCACACCAACGCCACAGGAAAAGAAAAAAAAACACCGTAGCCTCCAGCTACTAATTATAATGCTAACTTGCAAAATTTTCCTGCATTTTTAAACAATGGAAAAATGATGGTGAGATGATACTTAGAAGAATGGATTCTTGTCAGTCTGCACTAATAAAAATAGGCAAAACCAAATCAGCTATGCCTCAGCATCGTTATGTTCATGGCAGCCATCTTGGATTTCAGGAGGCACAAACAAACGTTATCACAATTATGGTGAAACGCTGAACACCTGCAAATAATTTTCAACGTAGTGGTTAATTTAAAAGCTCTGCGGCATACTTCTTGGAACAAGCCAATTACCTGTTCCCACGCAAAGAGGAGTATATAGAACCATGGTGGATTTCCAGCTGATGAAGTAAAGGATTATTAAAGGAACGGAATGACCATGGGGATCACCGTTAATTCTCTGAAAGAGAATCCGCCTTTTTCACCTGCCAAACACATGCCCACTTGTCCTCTCTGGGGATAATAAAAACTAACCAGCGAACTGACACAGGGCCTGACCCCCCCATCGACATCGACCACACAAAAAAAAAAAAAACGTACCCTCCAGCTACTAATTATAATGCTAACTTGCAAAATTTCCCTGCATTTTAAAACAATGCAAAAATGGTGGTGGGATGATACTTAGAAGAATGGCTTCTTGTCTGTCTTCACTAACAAAAATAGGCAACACCAAGTCAGCTACTCCTCAGCATAGTTATGTCCGTCGCAGCCTTTTTGGGTTTCAGGAGGCACATACAAACGTTATCAAAATTATGGTGAAACGCTGAACACCTGCAAATAATTTTCAACGTAGTGGTTAATTGAAAAGCTCTGCGGCTTACTTCTTGGAACAAGCCAGTTACCTGTTCCCACGCAAAGAGGAGTATATAGAACCATGGTGGATTTCCAGCTGATGAAGTAAAGGATTATTAAAGGAACGGGATGAGCATGGGGATCATCGTTAATTCTCTGAAACAGAATCCGCCCTTTTCACCTGCCAAACACATGCCCTCTTCTCCTCTCTGGTTATAATAAAAACTAACCAGCGAACTGACAGAGGGCCTGACCCCCCCATTCACGTCGACCACACACAAAAAAAAACCGTACCCTCCAGCTACTAATTATAATGCTAACTTGCAAAATTTCCCTGCATTTTAAAACAATGGAAAAATGGTGGTGGGATGATACTTAGAAGAATGGCTTCTTGTCTGTCTCCACTAACAAAAATAGGCAACACCAAGTCAGCTACTCCTCAGCATAGTTATGTCCGTCGCGGCCTTCCTGGGTTTCAGGAGGCACATACAAACGTTATCAAAATTATGGTGAAACGCTGAAAACCTGCAAATAATTTTCAACGTACTGGTTAATTTGAAAACTCTCCAGCATACTTCTTGGAACAAGCCAGGTACCTGTGCCCACGCATAGAGGAGTATATAGAAACATGGTGGAATCCCAGCTGATGAAGCAAAGGATTCTTAAAGGAATGAGATGACCATGCGGATCCTGTTTAATTCTCTGAAACAGAATCCGCACTTTTCACCTGCCAAACACATGCCCACTACTCTTCTCTGGGTATAATGAAAACAAATCAGCGATCTGACAGAGGGCCTCAACACCCATCCTGACCGACCCCACAAAAAAAAAAGTACCCTCCAGCTACTAATTATAATGCCAATTTGCAAAATTTCCCTGCATTTTTAAACAATGGAGAAATGATGGTGGGATGATACTTAGAAGAATGGCTTCTTGTCAGTCTCCACTGACAAAAATAGGCAAAACCAAGTCAGCTACGCCTCAGCATAGTTATGTCCGTAGCAGCCATATTTGGTTTCAGTAGGCACATACACACGTTATCACAATTATGGTGAAACGCTGAAAACCTGCAAAGGATTTTCAACATACTGGTTAATTGAAAAGCTCTGAGGCATACTTCTTGGAACAAGCCAGTTTCCTGTGCCCACGCATAGAGAAGTATATAGAACCATGGTGGATTCCCAGCTCATGAAGCAAAGGATTCTTAAAGGAACGGGATTACCATGCGGATCCTGTTTAATTCTCTGAAACAGATCCGCAGTTTTCACCTGCCATACTAATACCCACTTCTCCTCTCTGGGGATAATAAAAACAAACCAGCGAACTGACAGAGGGCCTGACCAACACATCCACACCGACCCCACAGGAAAAAAAAAAAAAAAAAAACACCGTAGCCTCCAGCTACTAATTATAATGCTAACTTGCAAAATTTCCCTGCATTTTTAAACAATGGAAAAATGGTGGTGGGATGATACTTAGAAGAATGGCTTCTTGTCAGTCTCCACTAACAAAAATAGGCAACACCAAGTCAGCTACTCCTCAGCATAGTTATGTCCGTCGCAGCCTTCTTGAGTTTCAGGAGGCACAAACAAACGTTATCACAATTATGGTGAAACCCTGAACACCTGCAAATAATTTTGAACGTACTGGTTAATTGAAAAGCTCTGCAGCATACTTCTTGGAACAAGCCAGTTACCTGTTCCCACGCAAAGAGGAGTATATAGAACCATGGTGGATTTCCAGCTGATGAAGTAAAGGATTATTAAAGGAACGGGATGAGCATGGGGAACATCATTAATTCTCTGAAACAGAATCCGCCCTTTTCACCTGCCAAACACATGCCCACTTCTCCTCTCTGGGGATAATAAAAACTAACCAGCGAACTGACAGAGGGCCTGATCCCCCCATCCACATCGACCACACACAAAAAAAAACCCGTACCCTCCAGCTACTAATTATAATGCTAACTTGCAAAGTTTCCCTGCATTTTAAAACAATGCAAAAATGGTGGTGGGATCATACTAAGAAGAATGGCTTCTTGTCTGTCTCCACTAACAAAAATAGGCAACACCAAGTCAGCTACTCCTCAGCATAGTTATGTCCGTCGCAGCCTTCTTGGGTTTCAGGAGGCACATACAAACGTTATCAAAATTATGGTGAAACGCTGAAAACCTGCAAATAATTTTCAACGTACTTCTTAATTGAAAAGCTCTGCGGCATACTTCTTGGAACAAGCCAGGTACCTGTGCCCACGCATAGAGGAGTATATAGAAACGTGGTGGAATCCCAGCTGATGAAGCAAAGGATTCTTAAAGGAATGAGATGACCATGCGGATCCTGTTTAATTCTCTGAAACAGAATCCGCACTTTTCACCTGCCAAACACATGCCCACTTCTCCTCTCTGGGGATAATAAAAACAAACCAGTGAATTGACAGATGGCCTGACCAAGCCATCCACACTGACCCCACAAAAAAAAAAAAAAGTACCCTACAGCTACTAATTATAATGCTAACTTGCAAAATTTCCCTGCATTTTTCAATAATGTAAAAATGATGGTGGGATGATACTTAGAAGAATGGCTTCTTGTCAGTCTCCACTAACAAAAATAGGCAACACGAAGTCAGCTACGCCTCAGCATACTTATGTCCTTGGCAGCCATATTGGGTTTCAGGAGACACATACACACGTTATCACAATTATGGTGAAACGCTGAACACCTGCAAATAATTTTCAACGTAGTGGTTAATTGAAAACCTCTGCGGCATACTTCTTGGAACAAGCCAGTTACCTGTTCCCACGCAAAGAGGAGTATATAGAACCATGGTGGATTTCCAGCTGATGAAGTAAAGGATTATTAAAGGAACGGGATGACCATGGGGATCATCGTTAATTCTCTGAAACAGAATCCGCCCTTTTCACCTGCCAAACACATGCCCACTTCTCCTCTCTGGGGATAATAAAAACTAACCATCGAACTTACCGAGGGCCTGACCCCCCCCATCCACATCGACCACACACAAAAAAAAACCCATACCCTCCAGCTACTAATTATAATGCTAACTTGCAAAATTTCCCTGCCTTTTAAAACAATGGAAAAATGGTGGTGGGATGATACTTGAAGAATGGCTTCTTGTCTGTCTCAACTAACAAAAATAGGCAACACCAAGTCAGCTACTCCTCAGCATAGTTATGTCCGTCGCAGCCTTCTTGGGTTTCAGGAGGCACATACAAACGTTATCAAAATTATGGTGAAACGCTGAAAACCTGCAAATAATTTTCAACGTACTGGTTAATTTGAAAACTCTCCGGCATACTTCTTGGAACAAGCCAGGTACCTGTGCCCACGCATAGAGGAGTATATAGAAACATGGTGGAATCCCAGCTGATGAAGCAAAGGATTCTTAAAGGAATGAGATGACCATGCGGATCCTGTTTAATTCTCTGAAACAGAATCCGCCCTTTTCACCTGCCAAACACATGCCCACTTCTCCTCTCTGGGGATAATAAAAACAAACCAGTGAATTGACAGATGGCCTGACCAACCCATCCACACCGACCCCACAAAAAAAAAAAAAAGTACCCTCCAGCTACTAATTATAATGCTAACTTGCAAAATTCCCCTGCATTTTTAAACAATGGAAAAATGGTGGTGGGATGATACTTAGAAGAATGGCTTCTTGTCAGTCTCCACTAACAAAAATAGGCAACACGAAGTCAGCTACGCCTCAGCATACTTATGTCCTTGGCAGCCATATTGGGTTTCAGGAGACACATACAAACGTTATCAAAATTATGGTGAAACGCTGAAAACCTGCCAATAATTTTCAACGTACTGCTTAATTGAAAAGCTCTGCGGCATACTTCTTGGAACAAGCCAGTTACCTGTGCCAATACATAGAGGAGTATATAGAACCATGGTGGATTCCCAGCTGATGAAGCAAAGGTTTCCAAAAGGAACGGGATGAGCATGCGGATCCTGTTTCATTCTCTGAAACAGAATCCGCACTTTTCACCTGCCAAACACATGCCCACTACTCTTCTCTGGGGATAATAAAAACAAACCAGCGATCTGACAGAGGGCCTGAACACCCATCCTGACCGACCCCACACAAAAAAAAAAGTACCCTCCAGCTACTAATTATAATGCCAATTTGCAAAATTTCTCTGCATTTTTAAACAATGGAGAAATGATAGTGGGATGATACTTAGAAGAATGGCTTCTTGTCAGTCTCCACTGACGAAAATAGGCAACACCAAGTCAGCTACGCCTCAGCATAGTTATGTCCATAGCAGCCATATTTGGTTTCAGTAGGCACATACACACGTTATCACAATTATGGTGAAACGCTGAAAACCTGCAAAGGATTTTCAACATACTGGTTAATTGAAAAGCTCTGAGGCATACTTCTTGGAACAAGCCAGTTTCCTGTGCCCACGCATAGAGAAGTATATAGAACCATGGTGGATTCCCAGCTCATGAAGCAAAGCATTCTTAAAGGAACGGGATTACCATGCGGATCCTGTTTAATTCTCTGAAACAGATCCGCAGTTTTCACCTGCCATACTAATACCCACTTCTCCTCTCTGGGGATAATAAAAACAAACCAGCGAACTGACAGAGGGCCTGACCAACACATCCACACCGACCCCACAGGAAAAAAAAAAAACACCGTAGCCTCCAGCTACTAATTATATTGCCAAGTTCCAAAATTTCCCTTCATTTTTAACCAACGAAAAAATGATGGCGGCATGATACTTAGAAGAATGGCTTCTTGTCAGTCTCCGCTAACAAAAATCGGCAAAACCAAGTCAGCTACGCCTCGGCATAGTTATGTCTGTGGGAGCCATCTTGGGTTTCAAGGCACATACAAACGTTGTCGCAATTATGATGAAACGCTGAACACCTGCAAATAATTTTCAATGTACTTTTTATTTGAAAACCTCTGTGGCATACTTCTTGGAACAAGCCAGTCACCTGTGCCCACCCATACGGGAGTATATAGAACCATGGTGGTTTCCCAGCTGATGAAGCAAAGGATTCTTAAAGGAAGCGGATTACCATGCGGATCCTGTTTAATTCTTTGAAACAGAATCTGCACTTTTCACCTGCAAACAACATGCCCACTTCTCCTCTCTGGGGATAATAAAAACAAACCAGCGAACATCTAGAGGGCCTTGCACCCCCATCCACACCGACACCACAAAAAAAAAAAAAAGTACCCTCCAGCTACTAATTATAATGCTAACTTGCACAATTTCCCTGCATTTTTAAACAATGGAAAAATCATGGTGGGATTATACTTAAAAGAATGGCTTCTTGTCAGTCTCCACTGACAAAAGTAGGAAACACCAAGTGAGCTACGCCTCAGCATAGTTATGTCCGTGGCAGCCATCTTGGGTTTCAGCAGGCACATACAAACCTTATCACAATTATGGTGAAACGCTGAAAACCTGCAAATAATTTTCAACGTAGTGGTTAATTGAAAAGCTCTGCGGCATACTTCTTGGAACAAGCCAGGTACCTGTGCCCACGCATAGAGGAGTATATAGAACCATGGTGGATTCCCACCTGATGAAGCAAAGGATTCTTTTTTTTTTTTTTTTTCTTTTTGTTGAGACAGAATCTCAATTTGTTGCCCAGGCTAGAGTGAGTGCCGTGGCGTCAGCTTAGTTCACAGCAACCTCAGACTCCTCGGCTTAAACGATCCTACTGCCTCAGCCTCCCGAGTAGCTGGGACTACAGGCATGCGCCACTATGCCCGGCTAATTTTTTCTATATAGATTTTTAGTTGTCCATATAATGTCTTTCTATTTTTAGTAGAGACGGGGTCTCGCTCTTGCTCAGGCTGGTCTCGAACTCCTGACCTCGAGCGATCCACCCGCCTCGGCCTCCCAGAGTGCTAGGATTACAGGCGTGAGCCACCGCGCCCTTCCAGGATTCTTAAAGGAACGGGATGACCATGCGAATGCTGTTTAATTCTCTGAAAGAGTATCCGCACTTTTCAGCTGCCAGCAAATGCCGACTTCCCCTCTCTGGGGATAATAAAAACAAACCAGCAAATTTATAGAGGGCCTGACCCCCCCATCGACACCGACCCGACGAAAAAAAAAACAAAAACGTACCCTCCAGCTACTAATTATAAAGCTAACTTGCAAAATTTCCCTGCATTTTTTAACAATGGAAAAATGACGGTGGGCTTATACTTAGAATGGCTTCTTGTTAGTCTCCCCGGACAAAAATAGGCAACACCAAGTCGGCTACACCTCAGCATAGTTATGTCCGTGGCAGCCATCTTGGGTTTCAGGAGGCACATACAAACGTTATTACAATTAGGGTGAAATGCTGAAAACCTGCAAATAATTTTCAACGTACTGGTTAATTGAAAAGCTCTGCGGCATACTTCTTGGAACAAGCCAGTTACCTGTGCCAACGCATAGAAGAGTATATAGAACCATGGTGGATTCCCAGCTGATGAAGCAAAGGATTCTTAAAGGAATGGGATGACCATGTGGATCCTGTTTAATTCTCTGAAATAGAATCCACACTTTTCACCTGCCAAACACATGCCCACTTGTCCTCTCTGGGGATAATAAAAGAAAACCAGCGAACTCACAGAGGGCCTGAAACGCCCATCCACTCCTACCCCACAAAAAAAGAAAAAAAAATACTTACCCTACATTTAATTATAATACTAACTTGCAAAATTTCCCTCCATTTTTACGCAATGGAAAAATGATGGTGGGATGATACTTAGAAGAATGTCTTCTTGTCAGTCTCCACTAACAAAAATAGGCATCAACAAGTCAGCTATGCCTCAGCATATTTATATCCGTGGCAGCCATCTTGGGTTTAAGGAGGCACATTCAAACGTTATCACAATTACGGTTAAACATGCTAAAAACCTGACAATTCTAAAAGTACTGGTAAATTCAAAAGCTCTGTCGCATACTTCTTGGAACAAGCCAGTTACCTGTGCCCATGCAAAGAGAGGTCTAGAGAACCATGGTGGATTCCCAGGTGATGAATCAAAGGATTCTTAAAGGAACAGGCTCAAAAGTGCAGATCCTGTTTCAGTCTAAGTGTGAAACAGGATCCGCACATTTTGCCTGCAACACACATTCGCCCTTCTCATCTCTAGGGATAACAAAAACAGCCCATCGGATTTACAGATACCCTGCCCCCGGCCCCCACCACCCGACACAAAATAGTCTGCTCCAGCGACTCGTCCTTATGCTATCTGGTGAAAGGTCATAAGCCTTTTAAAAAACTGGAGATAGGATGGTAGAATTATACCTAAAAGACTGGCTTATTGCCAGATTCCCATACCAAGTATTGGCAACAGCAAGTGACGTAGGCCTCAGCATAGGTTTGTCCATGGCAGCCATCTTGGATTTAAGGAGACACAGATGAACCTTATAACAATTATAATAAAAGGTGCTGCGAAAGCTGTTAAATAATTCTCATGGTAGTGGTTATTTCAAAAGCTCTGCGGCATACTTCTTTGAACTAGCCAGTTAACTGGGCCCACGCATAGTGCGGTGTAGAGAACTATGGTGGATTCCCAGCTGATGAAGCAAAGGATTCTTAAAGGAACAGGATGAACATGCGGATCCTGTTTCATACTCTGAAACAGGATCTGCACTTTTCACCTGCCAAACACATGCCCACTTCTCCTCTCTGGGGATAATAAAAAGAAACCACAGAACTGGCGGAGGGCTTGCCGCACCAGCCCCCAGACCCCACATAAAAACTTCCCGTCCAGCGACTCCTTGTTATTCTAACTGCCAAAAGGTGCTCTGACTTTTAAAATAGTGGAGAAGGATGGTGAAATGATACTTAAAAGAATGTATTCTTTCCAGTCTCCAGTACCAAGGATCGGCCACACAAAGTGAGCTCGGCCTCAGCATAGTTTTGTCCATGGCAGCCATCTCGAGACGAACCTTATGACAATTATGATGAAAGGTGCTGCAAAACCTGGCAAATAATTCTCAACGTAGTGGTTTTTTCAAAAGCTCTGTGGAATACTTCTTGGAACCCGGCAGTTTTCTGGGCCCATGCATAGAGGGGTCTAGAGAACCATGATGGATTCCCAGGTGATGAATCAAAGGATTCTTAAAGGAACAGGCTGAAAAGTGCGGATCCTGTTTCAGTCTGAGACTGAAACACTATATGCACTTTTTGCCTGCAACACACATGCCCACTTCTCCTCTCTAGGGATAATAAAAACAATCAATCGGATTGACAGATGTCCTCCCCCGCCCCCCAACACTGTACACAAAAAGGTCCCCTCCAGCGACTCATCCTTATGCTATCTGGCGAAAGGTCCTCTGCGTTTTAAAATAATGAAGATAGGATGGTGGAATTATACTTAAAATACTGGCCTTTTGCCAGACTCCCATACCAATTATTGGCAACAGGAAGTGAACTAGGTGTCAGCATAGGTTTGTCCGTGGCTGCCATCTAGGGTTTTAGGAAGCACAGATGAACCTTATCAAAATTATGGTAAAAGTGCTGGAAAAGCTGGCAAATAATTTCCATAGTAGTGGTTATTTCAAAAGCTCTGAGGAAAACTTCTTGGAACCAGGCAGTTTTCTGTGTGCACTAAAAGAGGGGTCTAGAGAACCATGGTGGATTCCCAGCTGATGAAGCAAAGGATTCATAATGGAACGGGGTGAAAAGTGCAGATCCTGTGTCTGTCTAAGACTGAAACAGGACGCACACTTTTCACCTGCCACACACATGCCCACTTTTCCTCTCTGGGGATAATAAAAACAAACCAGCGAACTGACAAAGGGCCTGCCCCCCTTCCACCCACGCAGATCCCCCCCAAAAAAATTCCCCTCCAGCTACTAATTATTATGCTAACTTGCAAAATTTCCCTGCATTTTTAAACAATGGAGAAAGGACGGTGGAGTGATACTTAGAAGAATGGCTTCTTGTCAGTCTCCACTAACAAAAATAGGCAACACCAAGTCAGCTACGCCTCAGCATAGTTATGCCCGTGGCAGCCATGTTGGGTTTAAGGAGGCACATACAAACTTTATCATAATTATGGTGAAACGTGCTGAAAACCCGGCAAATAATTCTCAACGTACTGTTTAATTCAAAAGCTCTGTGGCATACTTCTTGGAAGAAGCCAGTTACCTGGGCCCACGCATAGAGGGGTCTAGAGAACCATGGTGGATTCCAAGGTGATGAATCTAAGGATTCTTAAAGGAACAGGCTGAAAAGTGCAGATCCTGACTGAAACAGGATTCTGACTTTTTGCCTGCAACACACATGCCCACTTCTCCTCTCTAGGGATAACAAAAACAACCCATCGGATTGACAGATGGCCTGCCCCCGCCCCCCACCACCCCACACAAAATCGTGCCCTCCAGCAACTGATCCTTATGCTATCTGGCAATACGTCCTCTGCCTTTTAAAATAATGGAGATAGAATGGTGGAATTATACCTAAAAGACTGGCTTATTGCCAGACTCCCATACCAAGTATTCGCAACAGCAAGTCACCTAGGCCTCAGCACACGTTTGTCCCTGGCAGCCATCTTGGGTTTAAGGAGGCACAGATGAACCTTATCACAATTATGGTGAAAGGTGCTGCAAAAGCGGTCAAGTAATTCTCATGGTAGTGGTTACTTGAAAAGCTCTGTGGCATAATTCTTTGAACTAGCCAGTTAACTGGGCCCACGCATAGAGCAGTCTAGAGGCCCATGGTGGATTCCCAGCTGATGAAGCAAGGGATTCTTAATGGAACGGGGTGAAAAGTGCGGTTTCTGTTTCAGTCTAAGACAGAAACGGGATCCGAACTTTTCACCTGCCACACACATGCCCACTTCTCCGGTCTGGGGAAAATAAAAACAATCCAGCGAACTGACAGAGGGCCTGCGCCCCCCACCCACACCGACCCCCCAAATAAAAATGTCCCCTCCAGCTACTAATTATTATGCTAACTTGAAAAGGTTTCCGTGCATTTTAAAATAATGGGGAAAGTATGGTGGAATGATACTTAAAAGAATGGCCTCCTTCCAGCCTCCAGTAACAAGTGTCGTGAAATCCAAGTGACCTAGGCCTCAGCATAGTTTTCTCCGTGGCAGCCGTCTTGTGTTTAAGGAGGCACAGACGATCCTTATCACAATTATGGTGATATGTGCTGCAGAAACTGGCAAATAATTCTACACGTAGTGTTTATCTCAAAAGCTGTGCAGCATACATCTTGGTGCAGGCCAGTTCATGGGCCCATGCATGGAGGGTTCTAAGGAACCATGGTGGATTCCCAGCTGATGAATCAAAGGATTTTTAATGGAACCAGCTGAAAAGTGCGGATACTGTTTCAGTCTAACTGAAACAGGATCCGCACATTTCACCTGCCACAAATATATCCACTTCCCTGTCTGGGCATAATAAACACAAACAACCAGACTGACAGAGGGACTGTCCCCCAAACCACCCCGATCCCACCCAAAAACATCCCCTCCGTTGACTCTCCTTATGCTAACTGCCGAAAGTTGCTCACCTTTTAATATAAGGGAGAAAGGATGGTGCAATGATAATTAAAAGACTGGATTCTTGTCAGACTCCCGTACCAAGTATTGGCAACACCAAGCGAGAGAACCCTCAGTATAGGTTTGTCCATGGAAGCCATCTAGGGTTTAAGGAAGCACAAATGAACCTTATCAAAATTATGGTAAAAGTGCTGGAAAAGCTGGCAAATAATTTCCATGGTAGTGGTTATTTCAAATGCTCTGTGGCATACTTCTTTGAACTAGCCTGTTAAGTGGGCCCACACATAGTGGGGTGTAGAGAACTATGGTGGATTCCCAGCTGATGAAGCAAAGGATTCTTAAAGGAACAGGATGAAAAGTGCCGATCCTGTATCAGTCTAAGACTGAAACAGGATCCACACTTTTCACTTGCCACACACATGTCCACTTCTCCTCTCCGGGGATAATAAAAACAAACCACTGGACTGACAGAGGGCCTGGCTCTGCCTCTCCCACCCCACACAAAAACGTTTCCTCCAGCGACTCATCCTTAAGCTAAATGGCAATAGGTGCTCTGCCTTTTAAAATAGTTGTGAAAGGAAGGTGGAATGATACTTAAAGGAATGGCTTCTTGCCACGGACCAGTACCAATTATCGGCAACTCCAAGGGAGATTGGCCTAACCGTAGTTTTTTCTGTGGAAGCCAGCTTGGGTTTCAGGATGCACTGCCTAACCTTTTCACAATCATTGTGAAAGTTGCTGCAAAAACTGGCAAATAATACTCAATGTAGTGGTTATTTCCAAAGCTCTGCGGCATACTTCTTGGAACTAGCCAGTTACCTGGGCCCACGCTCAGGGAGGTCTAGAGAACCATGGTGGATTCCCAACTGATGAATTAAAGGATTCCAAAAGGAACAGGCTCAAAAGCGGAGATACTGTTTCAGACTGAAACAGGATCCAAAGTTTTCACCTGCCACATACATGCCCACTTCTCCTCTCTGGGAATAATAAAAACAAACCACCGGACTGACAGAGGGCCTGCCCTCCCACACACACCCAACCCCACACAAAAAGCCGCTCCAGTGACTCATCTTTATGCTAACTGGCTAAAGATGCACTGCCTTTTAAAATAATGGAGAAAAGACGGTGGAATTGTACTTTAAAAAAATGGCTTCTTGCCAGGCTCCAGTAAAATGTATCGGTACACCAAGGGAGCTAGGCCTCAGCATAGTTTTGTCCGTGGCAGCCTGCTTGGGTTTAAGGAGGCACAGATGAACCTTATCACAATTATGGTCAAAGGTGCTGCAAAAACTGGCAAACAATTCTCAACGTAGTGGTTATTTCAAAAGCTCTACGGCATACATCTTGGAACTAGCCAGTTACCTGGGCCCACACATAGAGGGGTCTCGACAGCCATGGTGGATTCCCAGCTGATGAATCAAAGGATTCGTAAAGGAACTGGCTGAAAAGTGCGGATCCTGTTTCAGTCTAAGACTGAAACAGGATCCGTACTTTTCACCTGCCACACACATGCCCACCTCTCCTCTTTGGGCATAATAAAGACAAACCACCAGACAGACAGAGAGCCTTCCCCTCAACGCACCACCCGACCCCACTCAAAAACGTCCCCTCCAGCAACTCATTCTTATGATAACTGGAAAAAGGTGTTCTGCCTTTTAAAATGATGGAGAAAGGATGGTGGAATGACTCTTAATAGCATGGCTTCTTGCCAGGCTCCAGTACCAACTATCGGCAACACCAAGTGAACTAGGCCTCAGCATAGTTTTGTCCGCCCCAGCCATCTTGGGTTGAAGGAGGCACGGACGAACCTTATCACAATTATGGTGAAAGGTGGTGCAAAAACTAGCAAATAATTCTCAACGTAGTGGTTATTTCAAAAGCTCTGTGGCATACTTCTTGGAACTAGCCAGTTACCTGGGCCCACGCATAGAGGTCTTTAAAGAACCATGGTGTATTCCCAGCTGATGAATCAAACGATTCTTTTTTGTTTGTTTGTTTGTTTGTTAGCTCATTATGGGGGTACAAAAGATCAGGCTATATACATTCCCCATGCCTCCCCTTTCCCCCGATTCTGAGCTTCAATTTTGTCCATTCCCTAGTCAGTGCACATCACATTCATCATGTAGGTGTGCACCCCTCCTCTCCCCCACCCCATCCCCCCCAGTTAGAACTTGAAGGGTGTCCATTCCCCAGGCAGTGCACATCACATTCATCAAGTAGGTATACACCCATCCCTTCCACCCGGCCCCAACCTCTGTCCGATACCCAATTGGTGTTGTTCCCAAATGTGCACTCAGGGAAACCAATTTGCTGGTGAGTACATGTGGTGCTTATTTTTCCATTCTTGGGATACTTCACTTAATAGAATGGGATCCAGCTCTCTCCAGGAGAACCAAAGAGATGCCATATCGCCATTATTTCTAATAGCTGAGTAATATTCCATGGTATACATATACCACATTTTGCTAATCCATTCATGAATTGATGGGCATTTGGGTTGTTTCCACATCTTTGTGATTGTGAATTGTGCTGCTATAATCATTCAGGTGCAGGTGTCTTTTTTATAGAATGACTTTTGTTCTTCTGGGTAGATGTCCAATAATGGAATTGCTGGATCGAATGGTAGGTCTACTTGAATCTGTTTAAGGTATCTCCACATTGCTTTCCACAGGGGCTGCACTAGTTTACAGTCCCACCAGCAGTGTATGAATGTACCTATCTCCCCACACCCACACCAACATGTATAGTTTTGGGACTTTTTGATAAAGGCCATTCCCACTGGAGTTAAGTGATATCTCATTGTGGTTTTGATTTGCATTTCCCTGATGATTAGAGATGTTGAACACTTTTTCATATGTTTGTTAGCCATTTTTATATCTTCTTTTGAAAAATTTCTATTTATGTCCTTTGCCCACTTTTTGATAGGGTTGTTTGATTTTTTCTTACTGATTTTCCTGAGTTCTAAATAGATTCTTGTTATCAGTCCTTTATCTGATGTGTAGTATGCGAAAATTTTTTCCCATTCTGTAGGTTGTCCATTTACTCTCGTGACTGTTTCTTTGGCTGTGCAGAAGCTTTTTAATTTGATCAGGTCCCATTTATTTATTTTTGTTGTTGCTGTGATTGCTTTAGGGGTCTTCTTCATAAATTCTTTGCCTAGGCCAATGTCTGTAAGAGTCTTTCCTACATTTTCTTCTAGAATTCTAATAGTTTCTGACCTTAGGTTTAAGTCTGTTAACCACTGTGATTTGATTTTTGTGAGGGGTGAGAGTTATGTGTCCTGTTTTAGTCTTCTACATGTGGATATCCAGTTTTCCCAGCACCATTTATTAAATAAGGAATCTTTTCCCCAGAGTATGTTTTTGTCTGCTTTGTCAAAGATTAGATGGCTATATGAGGATGGTTTTATATTGGGATTTTCTGTTCTGTTCCACTGGTCTGTGTCCCTGCACTTGTGCCAGTACCAGGCTGTTTTAAGAACCACAGCCTTGTAGTATAGTTTGAAGTCTGGCAAATTAATACTTCCCATTTTGTTTTTGTTGTTTAAGATTGCTTTTGCTAAACGGGGTCTTCCCTGGTTCCATACAAAGCGTAAAATTATTTTTTCTATGTCTGTGAAAAAAGATGTTGGTAATTTAATAAGGATTGCATTGAATCTGTAGATAACTTTGGGCAGTATAGACATTTTAACAATGTTGATTCTACCGATCCATGAGCATGGTATGGTTTTCCACCTATTTACATGTTCTGCAATTTCCTTCCTCAGTGTTTCATAGTTCTCCCTATAGAGGTCCTTTACCTCCTTAGTTAAATAAATTCCTAGGTATTTTATTTTCTTTGTTGCTATTTTGAAGGGTATTGAGTCCTTAATTTGGTTTTCCATTTGACTGTTATTGGCATATATGAATGCCTCTGATTTGTGTGTATTGATTTTGTATCCTGAGACTTTACTGAATTCATTGATCAATTCCAGGAGTCTCTTGGTTGAAACCTTGGGGTTTTATAGATATAACATCATATCATCAGCAAAGAGTGAGAGTTTGATCTCTTCTGTCCCTATTTCAACTCCCTTGATTCTGCTCTCTTGCCTGATAGCTCTTGCAAGGACTTCCAATACTATGTAGAAAAGTAATGGGGACAGTGGTAAGCCTTGTCTGGTTCCAGTTTGAAGTGGGAATGCTTTCAGTTTTTCCCCATTCAGTATGATGTTGGCTGAGGGTTTGTCGTATATGGCTTGTATCATTTTTATATAGGCCCCATCTATGCCTATTTTGTTAAGTGTTCTTATCATAAAAGGGTGTTGAATTTTGTCAAATGCTTTCTCTGCATCTATTGAGAGGATCATCTGATCTTTATTTTTGCTTCTATTTATGTGATGAATTACATTTCCATATGTCAAACCATCCCTGCATCTCTGGGATGAAGCCCACTTGGTCGTGATGGATTATTTTTTGATAAGCACTTGGATTCGATTTGTTAGAATTTTATTGAGAATTTTTGCATCTATATTCATAAGAGAAATTGGTCTATAGTTCTCTGTTTTAGTTGCATCCTTTCCTGGATTTGGTATCAGGATTCTGTTGGCTTGGTAAAAAGTGTTGGGGAGAATCCCATCCTTCTCTATATTGGAGAATAGTTTATGTACGATGGGCACCAGTTCTTCTTTGTAGGTATGGTAGAATTCAGGTGTGAACCCATCTGGTCCAGGGCTTTTCTTTTTGGGAAGGTTTTTTATTGCTGTTTCAATTTCAGATCTAGATATCGGTCTATTCAGGAATTCTATTTCTTCCTGGTTGAGCCTGGGAAGGCTGTGTGTTTATAAGAATTTGTCCATTTCCTCCAGGTTTTCTAATTTGTGTGCATAAAGATTTTTGTAGAATTCATAGATGATATCATGTATCTCTGTGGCATCAGTCGTGATTACTCCTTTCGTGTTCCTGATCGAGGTTATAAGAGATTTTTCTTTTCTGCTCTTGGTTAGTTTAGCCAGAAGTGTGTCAATTTTGTTTATTTTTTCAAAGAACCAACTTTTGGTTTTATTAATCTCCGTTATGGTTTGGTTTAATCTCCCTTATGCTCCCTTATGGTCCTTTTCATTTAGTTCTGATTTAATCTTAATAATTTCCTTCTGCTGGGTTTGGGTTTGGTCTCTTCTTTCTTCTCCAGCTCTTTGAGTCTATTCATTAGATTGTCTATTTGTAAGTTTTCTGTCTTTTTGGTATAGGCATTTATGGAAATAAATTTTCCTCTCAGGACTGCTTTAGCTGTGTCCCACAGATTTTGATAAGTTGTATCTCCTTTGTCGTTTAATTCAAAGAATCTTTTGATTTCTGACTTGATTTCTTCATTTATAAAATGATTGTTCAGGAGAAGGTTATTTAGCTTCCATGACTTTGAGTAGAAATGAGGATTTCTGTTAGGGTTCATTGTTACTTTTATTCCACTGTGATCCGAGAAGTTGCATGGTATTATTTCTATATTTTTAAATTTTTTAAGACATTCTTTATGTCCTAAGATATGGCCAATCTTGGAGAATGTCCCATGAGCTGATGAGAAGAACTTATATTCAGTGGTATTTGGGTAGAATGTCCTGTAGATGTCAGTCAGGCCCATTTGTTCTAGCATTCTATTTACGTCCAATATTTCTTTGTTTATTTTTTGTTTGGAGGATCTGTCTTGAACTGTCAGTGGCGTGTTAAAATCTCTGGCTACTAAAGTGTTGTTATCTATCATTTGGTTCAGATCAAGTAGGGTTTGCTTTATGAATCTGGGTGCACCTAGATCGGGTGCATATATGTTAAGTATAGTTATGTCTTCTTGTTGAATTGTACCCTTCACCAGTATATAGTAACCATCTTTGTCTTTCTTTACTTTTGTTGATTTAAAAACTACGTTATCGGAGATTAGAACTGCCACGCCAGCTTTCTTTTGGGTTCCATTTGCTTGGAATATTGATTTCCACCCTTTTATTTTCAGTCTAAATGCATCCTTGCAGGTTAGATGAGTTTCCTGAAGACAGCAGATACTTGGCTTATATCTTTTTTATCCATTGGGCCAGTCCATGTCTCTTGAGTGGGGAATTCAATCCATTCACATTTAATGAGAGAACTGATAAGCGAGACAGATTGCTGTTCCTCATGTTGGGTTGAATTTCATTGATCTGTTTTCTCTCTTGAGCCATTATGATAACTGTGTTTTCATATTTATCTCTTGATTAGTGTTACATTCGAGGGTCCTTCTTGTGCTGGACCACGTGTAACTCTGTTTTGAATACTTCTTGGAAAGCTGCTCTTGTCTTGGTGAATTCTCTGAGTTTTTGTTTATCTGAGAATGTCTTAATTTCACCTTCATATATAAAACTGAGCTTATCTGGGTACAGGATTCTAGGCTGGGCATTATTCTGTTTCAGAAGAGTGAGAATGGGGCTCCAATCTCTTCTTGCTTGTAAGGTTTCAGTTGAGAAATCTGGCGTGATTCGGATGGGCTTTCCTTTGTATGTTACTTGTTTCTTTCTCCTTACAGATTGAAGAAGGGCCTCATTAGTGGATATTTTGGTCAGTCTGATAACTACATGACGTGGTGTCTTCCTATTTGGTATGAATCTCTCAGAGGTTCTTTGAGCTTCTTGAACCTGTGTATCTAGAGATTTGGCAAGGCCTGGGAAATTTTCCTCAATTATATCTTCAGATACTTTATTCAACCCTTGCTTATTGTCTTCTTCACCCTCAGGAATGCCGATAACTCTCACGTTAGGCTTCTTCACATAATCCCACATTTCTTGTAGACTATGATTATTTCTCATGTTTCTTTGTTTTAACTCTGTGACTGCCTTATTTAATTGGAAAGTGTTATCTTCGATCTCTGAGATTCTTTCTTCTGTTTGATCTACCCTGCTCTTGAGACTTTCCACTGTGTTTTGTAGCTCCTTGAATAAATTTTTCATTTCCAGGAGTTCAGTTTGATTTTTCTTCAGTATTTCAATTTCTTTGGTGAATTTTTCTTCCAAGTCCTGGATCTTTTTTGTGGTTTCTTTGTGTTGATTATCCATTTTTTCTTGCATAATGTTCAGCGTATTTATGATCCATGTTTGAAATTCTTCCTGTGACATGTTGCTATTTGGAATCTGCTTTGTGTTAATTGGTGGAGAACTAGTAATCCTCTTTGAGGGCATGGTTTCAGCTTGATTCTTTATACTCCTAGAGTTCCTTCGCTGAGCCCTTCCCATCTGAATGAATCCTTAAGATCCCTTCTTTCAGCTTTAGTCTGGATAGGGGCACACTGTGAGTGCCAGGTAAGCTGCCTCCTCTGTCACTAGGGGGAGCCCTTCACATATTGTTCAGGATTTTGCTAGCTCCGCTGGGGGGGCTGCCCCTCTTCCTCTCCCGAGGTGGCTTCTGTCTCTCTCTGTGAGAAAGACAGTGGATAGGGAGAGTGGAGCGGTGCCCTCATTCGCCCAACGCCCCAGCCACTGCAGTTCCCGCGGGCGATGGTCTGCCCCACCCCAATGTCTGCAAGGTCCACGCTCTACTCTCTCGTGACTGGGGAACCACTCAGTGTTCACACAAAGGTGGAGCTCCTAGTCAGGGTCCGTGGACTAGGGAAGGGAGCCGCCCAGGGAGCCGCCCGGTACCCAATCGCTCCTCAGCGTTTAGGCTGTGGACCCCGACAATGGCGGCCGCCCGTCTGCAGATCACTGTCACTGGGGTTGAATGCTCAGGGACCGGCAGAGGCCAGAGGAGCCGGGGACCGGGAGAATCCAGCTGCCCACCTATACGAGGCAGTTTGGCATCTGCTAGAGCCGGGACCAAAGCAGCCCCACCGCCCGCGTATAGGAGACAGTTGCTAGGTGCGTCAGCTGCGCACAGCACTCCAGGGTCCAAAATGCCTCCTGCCAATGTCTCCTCTCTGCAGAGCCCCACATCTCCCGTGGCGATTCTGCACCGACTTCAGGCAGATCCTCAATTGAGTGGGTGTGGAGGTCAGAGGGGGAACAAGATGCTTTCCTGTGGGGCTGAACCCACCCCACTCTCTGGTGAGGTGGGTACAGCTGTTCCGTGCTCCCTTCTCTATTGGCCATCCCGCACTCTCCAGATTTTGGTGATTTATTTCCCTAATCACCTCAGTCTTTTCTTGCTCTCTCTCTCTGTCCCACGCTGATTCTCCATGGATTCACACCACCGTTCTTGTGGGGAAGTGAACCTCTAGGGTTGTGGGCAGTGGGAGACCCATGCCTTCCACTCCAGGAGCACGAATCCAGGAGGTCACCACCATTCCACCATCATTGAGAATGAATCAAAGGAGTCTTAAAGGAACGGGCTGAAAAGTGCGGATCCTGTTTCAGTCTAAGTCTGAAACAGGATCCACACTTTTCACCTGCCACACACATGCCCACTTCTCCTCTCTGGGCATAATAAAAACAAACCACTGGACTGACAGAGGGCTTGCCCCCCCACACACACCACACGACCCCACACAAAAACGTCCCCTCCAGTGACTCATTCTTATGCTAACTGGCAAACGGTGCTATGCCTTTTAAAATAATGGAAAAAGGATGGTGGAATGATACTTGAAAGACTGGTTTTATTCCACGCTCCCATACCAAGTATCGGCAACACCAAGTGAGCTAGGCCTCAGCATAGTTTTTTCCCTGGCAGCCATCTTGGGATTAAGGAGGCAGAGAAGTACCTTGTCACAATTATGGTGAAAGGTGCTGCAAAAACTGGCAAATAATTCTCCACGTAGTGGTTATTTCAAAAGCTCTATGGCATACTTCTTGGAACCAGCTAGTTACCTGGGGCCACGCATAGAGGGTTATAGAGAACCATGGTGGATTCACGGAAGAAGAGTCAAATGATTCTTAAAGGAACGGGCAGAAAATGTGGATCCTGTTTCAGTCTAAGACTAAAACAGGATCCGCACTTTTCACCTGCTGCACACATGCCAACTTCTCCTCTCTGAGGATTAAAAAAAAAAACACTGGACTGGCAGAGCGCCTGCCCCCTCACACACCACCTGACCCCACACAACAACGTGCCCTCCAGCAACTCATTTGCTAACTGGCAAAAGGTGCTCTGCCTTTTAAAACAATGGAAAAAGGTTGGTGGAATGATACTTAAAAGACTGGCTTCTTGCCAGGCTCCAGTACCAAGTATAGGCAATACCAAGTGAGGTAGGCCTCAGCATGGTTTTGTCCATGGCAGCCAGCTTGGTTTAAGGAGGCAGAGACGAACCTTGTCACAATTATGGTGAAAGGTGCTGCAAAAACTGGCAAATAATTCTCCACGTAGTGGTTATTTCAAAAGCTCTGCAGCATAATTCTTGGAAGTATCCAGTTAAAGGGTCCCACGCATTGAGGGGTCCAGAGAACCATGGTAGATTGCCAGGTGATGAATCAAAGGATTCTTAAAGAAACGGGCTGAAAACTGCTGATCCTCTTTCACCCTAAGACTGAAAGAGGATCAGCACTTTTCACCTGCCACACACATGCCCACTTCTCCTCTCTGGGCCTAATAAAAACAAACCGCCAGACTGAAAGATGCCCTGACCCCCAAACACCACCCGACCCCACAAAAAAAGTCCCTTCCAGCGACTCATTCTTATGCTAACTGCCAAAAGGTGCTCTGCCATTTAAAATAGTGGAGAAAGGATCATGGAATGATACTTAAAAAAACTGGCTTCTTGCCAGGGTCCAGTACCAAGTATTGGCAACACCAAGTGAGCTATGCCTCAGCATAGTGTTTTCCATGGCAGCCATCTTGTGTTTAAGGATGCAGAGGCGAATCTTAACACAATTATTGTGAAAGGTGCTGCAAAAACTGGCAAATAATTCTCACCGTAGTAGTTATTTCAAAAGCTCTGCGGTATACTTCTTGGAACCAGCCAGTTTACTGGGCGCACTCATAGAGGGGTCTATAGAACCTTGGTAGAGTCCCAGCTGATGAATCAAATGATTCTTAAAGGAACAGGCTGAAAACTGCGGATCCTGTTCAGTCTAAGACTGAAACAGGATCTGCCCTTTTCACCTGCCACACACATACCCACTTCTCCTCTCTGGGGATAATAAAAACAAATCACCAGACTGACAGAGGGCCTGCCCCTCCACCACCCCCTGACTCGACATAAAAACATCCCCTCCAGCAACTCATTCTTATGCTCACTGGTGAAAGGTGCTCTGCCTTTTAAAATAATGGAGAGAGGATGGTGGAATGATACTTGAAAGAGTGGTCTCTTGCCAGGCTCCAATACCAAGTATCAGCAACACCAAGTTAGCTAGGCCTCACCATAGTTTTTTCCGTCGCAGCCATCTTGGATTTAAGGAGGGAGAGATGAACCTTATCACAATTATCGTGAAAGGTGCTGCAAAAA